>NC_080707.1:5757924-5995529 GCF_943734765.1 Anopheles ziemanni | reverse complement strand
CAAAAAGAACTTTTGAAAGACTCAATAACTAATTAGATTAAAAAGAGAAAAATTAGTAACTCGTTCAATTATGTTCATAGGAAATACTATTCGTGAAAAATGATTCCCTTGGAAAGTTCTCATGAAATATGGTGTTGAAAATAAGGCTTTTGGCATTTAAAGCTCGTGGAGTTGAAATTTTATAAATTTTGACAAATAAATTTAAATTTTGAGTGTGTTTTAAAATCCGTCAGATAATAGCTTCTCCGAGGAATAAACTTAGTAATAAAATAAGTATTTTTCTACTGAGGTAACAAACAACCGTGCTTTACGTTAGCAAAATAATAACAAATAACTAGGCTGCAAGGATTTCGTAGAAATGTGTTCGAAACTTTGACAAGCTGTCAAATTGAAATGTAAACAACATTTCGTACTGTTTTCGGTTCAAATTATCGCAAACAATTGGAATTTAATAACGAGCTCTCGGGTGTAAACTGGATTCACAGCGGACAAGAACCTGCCGCAGAACCGTGATGGAGTGGCCCGTGGGATCGACCCGAATTTCCGGCCCCGAAACCGGCCGGCCGCTCCTTTTACGGTCATTGGCAACCGGGAGTGGGGGGGGGGGGGGGGGGGGGGGGGGAGGGAGTGAATCCTTCCCATCGTCGATCGAGTCCTAGTCCTCGGGCCGTGGAGCTACAGGAAGGCACCGTTAAGGCACCGGCCGTGTTCGGGCAGGAAACAAGTTTTGGTGCCGAATTCTGGAGTGGAATAATTTATCTGCCACGCGAACGCCACCCGATCCCGAACGCATTTGGCTGAACGTTGGACGTGCGTGAAGAGGCAATCAGACTCCGGGACGTTTAAGGAAGTTCGGTGCCGCAAATAGGAGAAAATAGGCTTCAAAACGGGCACGTTCCTTGGGAGGAAGGAAGGAAGGAGGGGGGGGGGGGGGGGCTGATGATAGTAATAACGGTGATAAAAAGCGCACCCCATGCTGCAGCTGGTTTGGGAAAGGAGCTTTTTTTGTAACGAGTTTAAGTTCCAGCATTCGATAGCGTTCAACGTAAACGCGTTTAGCGAAATTCGTGAACTCGATTAGTGATGTGCAAACTGAGTCAGAGTAGGTGAGTGAGCCAATTCATCGTAATGAGTGAATTGATTCAGCTCACCAAGATGATTTTGGCTCACTAATGATTCGACTCAGTGAGAATGTTTTAATTAATTATTTACAAAAATTAATGAAAATAACAAGCCCGTAGTCTGATGAATAAAATATCATTTACACTAGTGATGAGAATAACAACTCTTTTTAGAGATTTGAATCAGAGTGAATAATCATAACGATGATTCGAATCTTTAAGTCACTCTTTTGTGATTTAAAACGAATAAAATGATTTATTAACCTTCGAGGTGATTTGAAACCTTAATTGGGATTCGAATCCCAAAAGAATGAACGAGTGGGTAAAAGAGTCACTAGTCGCCATAGAGATTCGAATCCCAAGTTGTGATTCGAATCCCAAGTTGTGTTTCGAATCCCAAGTTGTGATTCGAATCCCAGTTTGGGAATCACTATATGGGATTCGAAACCCAAAAGAATGAACGAGTTGGTAAAAGAGTCGCTAGTCGCCCATGTAGTGATTCCCAAACTGGGATTCGAATCACAACTTGGGATTCGAATCTCTATGGCGACTAGCGACTCTTTTACCAACTCATTCATTCTTTTGGGATTCGAATCCCAGTTAAGGATTCAAATCAAAGGGAGTCACAAAAACTATCTGTTAGGATTTAAATCGTTCATTCAATATTAAGATTCGAATCACTCACTCATTCTCACTCAGAGCGCACATCACTAATTTACACAATTATAATATTTATCTCATCACTTTAAAGTAATGTTGATGATTTCAAAATCATAAAACTGTAATCAAAATCACACTTCCTGAGCCAATACACTCTCACTGAATTGATACATTTCTCACTGAATTGATACATTTCTCACTGAATTGAAACATTTCTCACTGAATTGATACATTCTCACTGAGCCGAGTCATTCTCACTGAGCCGAGTCATTCTCACTGAGCCGAGTCATTCTCACTGAGCCGAGTCATTCTCACTGTGTCAATTCACTATTCCAACTACATATATTTCTCACTGGATTGATGCCTTCTCACTGAGCCGAGTCATTCTCACTGTGTCAATTGATACTGAGTGAATTAAAGAGTTGATTCTCTATTCCAACTACATATATTTCTCACTGAATTGATACATTCTCACTGAGCCGAGTCATTCCTGAATTGAATCACGTTACTGAATCGTTTTTCTCATCGCTAAACTCGATCCCTCCGGGCGATCCACTTTGGAGGGGGGGGGGGGGGGGGGTGACTCCTACAATGTTGGAGCGCACGTCTGATAAGAAAGCGCTCACGCGGGAGCGCATGCGACGATAATTGGTGCCACATATGTTTACCTTACCGTCATTACCATTTCCGCGATCGAGCGCGCTTTTCCGCCTTTTTCGCCCGGTGGTGGATGACTTTTATCAATCACGGGCTGTAGGGGGTGAGGAGGGGGGGGGGGGGGGGTGCCACCGTAAAATTCCTTTTGCCCGAAAAAAAAAAAACCGGCAAACCGGTGCAATAAATTATAATACGCAGCACCGTTCGAGGGCTGGAGTGCACGCGAACGATGCACCGGGCGAGGCGCAGATGCAAATTCGGAGGCTGTGTGCAGCTTGGCCCTTGCACGAGCCACACAACGCAGCCTTTCCCCCCAAACCACACCACCCTTCTCCGCCCCATTTCGCTTCCGTTTCGCATGACCCGCATCTGCCCGCGTACGTGCGTGCGCTCGCTCACTGTTTCTCCTTCCTCCCCCCCCCTTCCCCCCCCTCGGGTGCGAAGGTTCTTTCGCTTGCTCTCCCTCTCCCTCTCAAGCAAAAGCTGTCATTTTGATTACAGCGCGATGCACCTTGCGTGTCGTCCTGGGAGGACTTTAATGAGACTTTGCGCGGTTGCTTTCTCCCGGTTGCGCCGTTCGCGGGTCCTTTTCGGCTTTCGGGTTTCGTGGGGGTTTTTTTTTTTGGTGCTTTCGAGCTTTCGACACCACGGTCTCGTACACCGGTGGGCGTGTGGCAAACTGTTTCTAGCGACAGGTCGATCGACGGCTGACACTAGCTGATGTTTACTGTTTCTTCTTCCTTCGTCGAAGGAGCCTTTCGATGTTTTTTTTTATGTTTGAACATTTCTCTATTCTCAACCGAGGATAAGTTGCGATTTGTTTTTTTTATTTCGAACAGTTGGAATTATAGTAATATAGAGCACCAATAAACATACAATAATTCCTGCCTTTTCTTTCATTTACAGATAATAATTTCAATGATTAATGGATTTAACACACTGGTCTTTCCACATTAATTTGTTCTTACATAACTAACTAAGTTAATTGTAAATGATTTGACATTGGATTGACAAACGACATGGTAAAAAACTTTTATTCTAAAGCAGGGATTCAAGATTGATTGGTTCTAGGGGTTTGCAGTAAAGTAAACTACATCTTTAAACGCTTATTTACCTACTTTGAAGACCAGGTGTTCTGAAAAAAAAAAACCCGTTTAACGATGGAATTATCATAAATTCTTGTCTTACTTTAGTTCAGTTTAGTTCAACATCAGTTGACACAAATCACTTGAACTGTTTCAAAGTCGTATTGATGATTTCGACTAAATCTCGGTAACCTCTTCATTCAAAGAGGAAATAGAAAAAAAAAATAAACATTTCAACTATGCAATGTAATCCGAATCCGTAATATAAAGTATGATTTTTGGCAAAATAAAAAGATAATAATATGCGAGAAAAACAAACAACCAACTAAAGGAGATTTTCTTTGTTGTTCACATCGAGCTATGTCCGAAAAGTAATCAAAATACAGTTTAAAATGTAAAACGAGCGATCGTCGTACACTTTTGGTTCGTTGCTTTTTACTAGTTTTGTTCAGCAAACTTGAATTTTGTTATTTATGTACTACAGTGGTGTTTGACAGATCGTATCAAAGCTTGATCGACAGAGGTCGTGTCAAATAATTGCTCAAACAAGAAAAAAAGGCCATCCAAACAAGAAAAAAAGGCCTATTACGTGTGTAATATTTACCCCCTTGTTCACGCTCACTTTCGTCCCAGGAAGAGGGTAGGCTTAAGCAAAGGGATGAGGTGAGGAACGGAGCGGCTCTTCCCCGTCAGCTGGTGAAGTCCTGCGCGCCCATCCGTCCGCCATTAAATCATAATAAAATCAAAAGTTTTGCATCGAGCACGAACGCCAAATCGTGCGCATAAATCGATCAAAGACAACGAGCAAACCGTGGGGCAGGGTGAAGGAAGGCAAAAGGAAAGCGAAAAGGACAAGTGCAAGCCGGAATGGAAAGCGAATTGAATCTCTCCTTTATCGTCCCCCCCGCACACGACGTCTCCTGACTCCTGCACCGTTAGAAGAACATGGGCGCACGCACGCATTTCTTTTCTTATCTGTTGTATGTGTGTGTGTGCTGGGGTGGGAGGGGGGGTGGGGGCAATTTACTTGGGAGGTGCGAGCGCGAGAAGCAGGCCGAGCGAAAGCATAAAAATTAAAAAAACGGAAAGAAACCAGGTCCGGAGGAGAGGACACGACACACACTCGGAAGAAGGATGTTCCTCCGGAGTGATGCGCTTTTGGGGCTGCATAATTAGTTGCGCGTTTTTTCCTCCTCCTCCTCCTCTTCTTCTTCTTCTTCTTCTTCTTCTTGTCCCCTACCCTCGGACGGCGTACGATCGGCAGCATCGGCAGCATCGCCCCGAGGCGAGAAGATCCTGTTTCCGAAACAGGACATAGACCCGCTTCGGCCCAGCGTAATTGATCACTTTCGCGAATTTTCCGCCTCGGAACCGAACCCTCGGGAGGGTATGTTATTAATGCTGCTGTTTGGTGGGAGGGGGGGGGGGCTCCTCGGAAGTCGCGCACATGAAGCCATTAGGCCACGCGCCTGTGCAGCCGAAGGAATGCGCTCGGTCGCGGGGGGGGGGGGGGGGGGGAGGGCAAGAATTTCCCTTTTTATAACAAAAAAAAAAAAACACACGGCTTCGCGAGCCTTCGGTTCGATGGCCCCGCGAGTCGAGCGATTGATCGAAAGCGAAACGTCGTTGTCGGTAGAAAGTGACAAGGAGCACACACACACACACACACAAAAAGTGGACAGATTTTTCGGTCGAGAAGGCACACTCCAGCGCAGGGTCTTGCGCGATCTCAAATAAACGAGAAAGAGAGAGAGAGAGAGAAAGAGAAGGAGGCACACAATGAAAAGGATACTTTGATGAAAAACGGGAAAGGGAAAAACAAACACCGAGCGGAAAGCGGTCGCGAGCCGCCAGGGTCGGTAGGACGTGTTTCTTAATTTTCAATTCGTTCCGTTCCACGGGGACATTTAGAGGGAGGGGAAGAAAGAAAAAAACCAAAGAGGTTACAGGCAAAAATTAATAAATAAAAATACCCAATACACGCGCGCGGTCCCGCTCGAGCGCATCCTTCACGCATTCCCACATTCCAGGGGGCACCGATTCGCAACCACGATCTCTCAGTAAGTAAGCCTTCGATCACGATTTTGGTAAGTTCATGCCCACTAATGGATGTTTGCATTTGTGGTTGTAGTTGTTTGCGGAATAGCTTGGTTTTGCTTCTTTTACCATCGAGCTTTGACTTGGAGGATGCTGCGATGATAATTAACGTTAAGTAGGAAGACCTTTCGGTAGGAGAAGTTGACGCCCCTGACAGAAGTTTCGCGATCCTATTCAATGTGGAACTGTATAAAATTATGAAAGGTTCTACATCAATAGCTCATGATGGATGCCATAGTCGAAATTTAGACATGTCAAAGGAAGAAATCATTACGACAAAACAAACTTAAATCTGTGACCGAAAACAAACTCGTTTCGCTTATTGCAGAGATGTCAAACATGTCAAATACAGAGAATGATTTGATCTTTGAGTATGTGTTTTCGTTTGGATGGCGAAATGTTTTTTCGTGAACGGTTTCACGAACTGCGAATTTCATACGAGCAAAAGGACTGAACCAAAATAAAGTTTTATTAAAATTGAAATACAATCTAAAACAAATCAAAAACAAGTAAGCATAAGCAGGCTTACGTGAATTTTACGAAAAAAAACTTAATCCAAATTAATGAAAATCAATTCAACAAGTCGCAAAAATGTTATTAATTTTTGGGAGACAACTTTTTCTTTTTTATAAATGAATCAATATTAAGAGTACAGATAACTGACAATAATTTGAGTAATTCGTTAAACGCACCTTACTTGAGACATAACCTACCATTGATGTTCTCGTAGAAGAAAGTAATCACGATCATTCAACATTCATTTTATAATACAAACCATGAAGAACTATAAGAGAAACAAATTTAAATCCAAAGTAAGTGTTTCAATCTCTACGAGTGAAGTAAAACACATGAGTTCATTAAATACATAATACATTAAGGAACATTTGTTGGGAAGCAACTTACTTCAGGTAATTGTCAGATATGGGAAATTAAAGTAATCTTATTGTCCTTTGCTCTCTCTCTTTGCTTTTGAAATTCAAGAAATCTCTATTACTTGTTCACTGGCTCAATTGCCTCACCTTGCCTTCCCTTATTAGTTCTAATCTTTTCTCTAGTCCAAGCAGCTTCGCTAAAACTAATAGGACAAATCGACAACACCAGAGCCGGAACGCAATTGGCGTCAATTTGCACCAACTTGTCCGATGTGTGTGAGCACGGGTCCGTCCGTCTAAAAATAAATCCCGCGGAATGTTTCAATAGTGCGGGATGGAATTTCCCACCGAGGTCACATGTGGGATGAACCATGGCTAAAGTTGTGTTGCTTTATTTATATGGATTATGCTTTTTCTTGTTTTTGAGACAGTTTTACTTATTGATAAACTTTCCACGTTGTTCAACAACCATCTTTACCCGTTTCCATTAGCTTGTGTTGTAGACAAAAGTAGAGAATGTTAAGACTAAATAGTTTTGAATTTTAATGAACAATTGTTTACTTTTGCAATCTGATTCGTACCACTTGATTATAGGTATAGTTTTCATAAACTCATTCATTTTTTCTGTTTACTTTATATCCTCTTTTAATTATCTAGTGTTGTTTATTTTGGGGATTTATATGCAACAAGTCTGTGCATAAATCTAGTGGTGGCATTTTTCTATTCACGTCACGTTGTTTCCTGGGTCTGGCTTTCTGGGTCTTCCAACATTCGAGTTACTCTTTCCGACTTCATTCATGCATTGATAAAAATAGTCTGTTGATGTTATTCCACTTCCCCTCGTGATTGTTTACGATGGATTTGATAGAATTTCGCTCACTAACGCCTCGCTCATGTCATTTCGCACCTCTTCCCGGGTGTCGCCCGAGAAACTGCCCTTAAAACAAAGAACATTCGTTAATGGCAAGCGGAAGCACTCCACTCTCGTACGATCGCAACGCAGCAACGCGCATTGGCAGATGCTCGCTTCGGCCTGTTTTATTATCAACGCGCACGGTTTTGCCACAAATGCAGCTGCATGCGCAAATTTTAATTACTTTCCAGTCGCCGCATCGGATGGTGACAGCTTCCCTCACGGCTCCGGACACGGTGGGGCCAAAATTAAACATGCGTTTAGACGGGCGCACTTGACGCTATTAGAAATGGGATGATCTTGCACTTACGGTTTGATGCTGTTGGGGTGCGGATTTTTCCTCGCAGCTGCGTTTGAAAACTAAATCCGCCAATGGGTGACGATTGGAAGAGTGGAGATTATTTTTCCACACGCGTAAATCAAAACGCCTTGTCCGCCGAGTTTGAGTGACGAGCTGCCGATGGCGAGGGTCTCTCTGTTGTTTTTTTTCGCAACAATGGGAACACATGTAACATCGAGCGTTACGGACGAGCATAAATCATACAATGTTGGAAAAAAAACATACGTCAAGTCCGTCGCCCGGTCCACATTTGTTGGGGCGACATTATGCGTGCCAGAGGTCGTTGCTTCGGGTGCAACCGAAAGGATGCAGAATGCGGTCCATCGGCAATGCGGCACCGGGAACCAAAACAAACAAACAAACAAGAAAAAAACAAAATGGATGGTGACAAGCAGAAGAGCAAATGCGTTGCGTGCGCGTCGGAAATGTTTGCGGTTTGTGGCGTTTGTGTTGTTCCGGGCCCGATTTTCCCTTGCCTGTTTGTTTTCTTCTCCGTCGCTGAATGCGTTTCGGTTTTCGGAAGGGGGCTCGGGTTCCGTCGAAAAGGGGGCAGACTCGAACGCCACAAAAGGTCCAAGGTCGGCAAAAGTAGGTCCCCCCGAGGACGCACGTTCCCGATGGCCAAGGCTTTGGCTGGTTTTCCCTTTTTTTTTTTTTTGTTGTTTTGTTTCCTCTCGCCCGTGCCGGACTTACGGTGTTGGAGACTTTTCCATTACATGGGCCACGATCCTGGCGGCGGCACGTCCAGCGCAATTTATTTGCGTTGAATGTGTGTTTTACTTTCTCCGCCATCATCTTCGTCATCTTTAACGTCGCCGTCGTCGTCGTCGTCGTCGCTGGGGTCGATCAATTAGCTTCTCCGGCACGAACTTGATGGTTTTTCGATCACGTTACTTCCCCGCTTTGGGGGGGGGAATGGGAAGAAGTTAATGATCTGCAGTCCGGGGGGATTCAGGAGTTCGAATGAAGCAACGCGAGCCGTGTCTGCGAGAATGAGGTCGATGAGGGGGATGGGGGAGCCCGGGAGAACCTTCTTCTCGTAAGGCGATCTTCATACGATATCCCAACATTCGGTGAAAACTGGCCTTCATCGTGGCAAATTGGCAAGCGATGGCAAACTTTGTGTAAAACAAACCGGAAAAACACGCAAAAACAAACTCAAACGGAACCTGCACGTGCCACCGATTTCTCACTGGGTCCCGGGCACGTAATTGGCCGCTACAATGTGCACGACCAAAGGCAAAACTTTCGCGCAGGGAAGCGCAAAGCCTTCGGCGGAAAATGATCGACGAACGGACAACCGGAGTTATTCGGTGTGTTTTAATTGCAATTTGATTAGCGTTCGCCCAAGCGATGCATTTGATCGAATGTTTGTCCTTGCAGAGTGGAAAGGAAGGAGGAAGGTGGAGGAGGAAATTAATTTATTTATTTCGGATGTAACGTAGAGACATTAGTCCTTAGTTACATTTTTAAAGCAGCCTTAGTAGTGTGCAACAAAATTGCAACGAATGTTTAAAAAATACTCTCACATTTGAACAACATTCTGAAACACGAGAACCCCTTTTTAGCGTTGATAACGTTAACTCTAATATTTAATAGTAGCTTAACACCCCCCGGCGAAGAGGTTGAGAAAAGAATTATGGTTTTAACTCTTTATTTAAGAGTTATGTTTCAATTAAATGGTTACAATAACGGTATATTTAAAATGGTTGACATTTAATCGATTTTTCCGTGTTGTATAACTTTTACATTTTTGTGTTTTAATTGTTAAATTTATATTCTTCTTTATTGTGAAAATACAAATAAAGTTTGGGCTGTTTGAGTTAGTTCCTTTCGTCATTGAAACATCCCAACAATTCCGTTTAAACTCTGTAGTTTCAAAAAATCATTTTCATGCTGTAAAAACCTAACGTTCTCGTGAGGTATGGATTGTTTCTCGGAAAACATGTTCAGCGTTCCAAACTTCCATGTTAACTGTACTTCACTCCAACTCACGTGTGTGTGTTCTGTGTTAAACGGTTTCTTTTGATCTATTTTCTCGCGTTTTCAAAAACGTTAACCTGAGCAAAAAATAAAAAATAAAAATAAAAACAAAATGGCAAAGTTGACGAGTTGAGTGCAAGCAAAGTTAGAACGGCAGGTGAACGGTAAAGCAGAAGATATCCTTTCGTTGGAAGGATGCTCTTCTTGAGACGAGAAACTTCAATGTAACAAAAAACAAAAAAAAAACATTCTCCCCAAACATGTTTGCGAGTTTCTTATCACAAATAGAAATTGCGTCTACAGTAAAGTACAGTTAGGCAACAACACCATGCTCCGTTAGCGGTGGATTTTTTTTTCCCAAGGATGCAGCCGAAGAGTTCTAGAAGTGCGTCTGCTTTGCGGTTTGCGTATTGTCACCGTTCTTCTTTCGCTTTTTTTTTTTTTTTGCAGGCTTTCTCCGCACGGCACTGGATCGTTTGCGGTGTTTTACCAGTGACGTTTTGGTGTGTTTTAGTTTGAGTGGAAAGAAAAATAAACACTCAAGCAGGGCAAGGCGAGGCGAGCTAGCTCTTGCAGCTGGCTGCCCGGGGAGCCCATCGTTGCCGCTCCGTTTAACCCTTTTTACGAGCTCGCTGTAGCCTTTTCGCTGGCCGACTTCTGCCGGTTCGCTCTCGCTCGTGCGTTCGCACTATTTCGGGGCGCGATCTTCCCCGAAACCGATCCCTTTCCGGGACGAGGTGTGGTTGGGGTGAACGAAAACCCGTAGTCAAAACTCACCTGCCCTCTGCGGTTCCGAAGGAAGGAAAAGACTTGCGCTCAAGGCAGCAAGGACCCGCTGAAGACAAAAGCAATCGAAAGCTGATGTAGCAATCCGTGTGCAAAAGACTAACGACATTTTATCAAATGCTGAAATGGTTCACAAATAGATGGGCAGATGAAATAAATTGTTACAAAAAAAGATGGCTAAGCAAATAAAAGAGAGATTTGTAAAAATACTAAAATTAAAATGAATAATAGATTTGAACAAACGTCACCATAAATTAGATAACGCAACTATTTGATTTCTCCTATTTCTTATCAACCGATCGACAAAGCAATCTGGAGGAAAAAAACAATCACATTTCAAATGTGAAACTACCGGGCAAACGTTGTTAGTGAGAAAGGAAACATGTAAAATGTAAAATGAAAATCATCAGCAAAATATTAAACCAAAACAATAGTTTCACAAGCCAACATATTATAAAAAATTGAAACGAGTGCGTGCAAACTGTAAAATGTATTGATTAACGCTTAGCACTACATGAAGATTGAATTATAAATTCTATCCACCAGAATTACTTGAATTTTCGATCAAACATCAGGTTCTTCTCTTCTTTGTTTTTTTACTAAATCTATGAAAGTATTCAAATGATTAAAAATACCTAACAGAAGCAGTAAAATATGATTATTAACGTTTTTGACTTTTATCAATTGAAGAAAGCGCTCTTCTACTTTTACACCTTAAAATCAATTCCTAAAAATAGTTGTTTGATAGTGAACTTTTAGAAACGTAAATAAAAAGAACTGCTCGATGGATTATCCATGGGGAAGAGAGCGGGATGTGGAGTGGAGTCGGGACAGGACGACGAGCGTCCTGGCGGTTGCGAGGATCGTTTCGATGCGAGCCCGATTCGTCCTGCGCAACACCCAGAAGAAGTCTTCAGCTGCTGCTTACGTTAGGTTTGGTTTTTTTCTCACTCATCTTTTCTTTTTCTCTCGCTTTCCTTGCCGCTGCCGTTCGTTCGTGTAAAAGTTTTTCGAAGTACGTACTTCCCCGCACGGGCAGGTGCATGTACGCTCGAAGGGCAACGTTTTCTCGTAACCGCGGCACACGACCGGCGCGCGAGTCCTTTCTCCCGCAATCCGCAGCCGCCATCGCCAAGAAGACGAGCACACGAAGTGGGAAAGGGAAGGAAATTTCGGAAGAGAATTAAAAAAGTGTGTGCCCGTGTGTTGCTCGGAGCCTACGCGGGAAAAGGGATCCTAATTACGTTCTAGCGTAGCGTGCAAACAGATTGAGCATTCTCATGGTAACATTTTCCACCACCGAACGAAATGTGCTCCCCCCAAAAAAAAAAAGGCGAACACGCTGCCTAACCTCCGAGAGCCATTAAAAATATTTTTCAAAATATCATCTCAACCTCAACTTGGGAAGACTTGGATTCCCCGAAATATGATCAGTTTTTCCCTTCGCAAGAATACACAACAAGTGCAGCGGCGCGTGTGTGTGGTGACGACCGCGCGTGTGATCGTAAAATCCGGCGCGGAATAAAAATGAAAATAATAACCATCATAACAATGATAATAACAATAATAATAACAACAACAACACCCGACGCAAAAAGCGATCGAGCGGGTGGAAGCCATTCCGGGAAAAGGCTGACGAATAATCCGCGGTTGCGCGGTTTCGCGAGTTTTTACTTTCCGTTCACGACTTGTGATGTGCACGTTAGAAAAAAACATAAAAGAATAAAAGAGGAAAATAAAGTACCAACGACAGTGCAGTTAGTAAAAGCATTGGCCAACTCGTGAAATGGTAAGAAAAGTTACAAAAATAAAAGAAAAGCCTCCCAAACTCTCGACGGTGGGATTGTTTACTGTTCTCTTCACCCATTTGTTTTCCTTTTCGTTCACTTCGTTCATTTGAACTGTTTGCTTTGAAAACATTTTTTTTATTATTATCTACATAGAAATCACAACAGGTTTGTAGTTACAATCAAATTATTTAAACAGAAAGTGTTATTAATTTAAACCAAACATTTAAAACATTAGACACTTGCTTGTTGATTTGCTGAAACCACGTTTTTGAAGTTGAAGCTGCGACCCTTGATGGGACGTTGACACCCGGTCATCTTATGCCTTTTCTGGAGCGAGCATGTGAAAGGGTACGAATTACGCGACGAAAGATCCCAACATCTTCCCTTTTTCCCTTATCCGAAAGAATGTTTTCCCGTTTCGGTGCTCAGGTGGCGTGTGCCAGTGTGGGGAGAGATGTTAGTTGAAAAGAAAAGGTACACCACGAATACGAATATTTTTGAGACGAATTTTCCCGGACATAGCCTCCCAAGGGCGTAGCATTCGTTTCTTTACCCTCTTTTTAATCTCTTTTTACTCCATCGAGTACTTTTTCGTTACAAAATGTTTTCTCTATCTTTTGACTTATTTATAGGGTATTAAATTCTCTATTCTCTATTATGCCATAGACTCGCATTTTCCACATTTGTTTTGGCTAATCTGTTGATTCTCATCCCGAATTTATGTTGTTCAATATTTATGATTGAAGTTTTTTTGTTTATAATTTACTAGTGCATGCTTTTATTTATTTTACATTACTGCAAACATTTCTCTACTTCACTTCAGGCTTTATAAAAGCGTTTGTAGGTAATAACAGAACGAAATTCGATAACGTTAAGATACAGTTGGATGGTTGAGAGATACAAATTGGTCCTTAAAGAAGAAACGCACCGATTGCGTATGCAACGAGGACCGTTAAACTATTTTCAAACCGTTACGGGTTTCAAACCCGAAAACAATCTCGAACCCTATTCCGGTTTGCTAATTAAATCGTACCGAAAAGATATTAAAAACGATCGCGGGCCCGGTTTTTCCTGCCATCGTCCTTTGGCGAACTAAATAACTGCACCGTCGAGTGCTTAGATTGGATGTTTTCTCCTGCACGTCCGTACGTTTTTATGACCCGAAACTCCCGGTTCGGGCGGGGGAAAAGATAAAAAAAAGAACCCACCGACCCGCTCGAATTAAGGCGATCCTCGGCGTGGTGCACCTGCAACAGCGTGCCGGCCATTAAAAAAAAAAACGGCGGCCGATTTGGAGGATTTTCTCCGGGAATTTCTTCCCGGTTCCTGGGCACTGGGGCAGCGGACAATTAATTTTGGGTGCTGGATACACGCGGCGGTGGCAAATGGTTATAAAACGCACAACAGTATCGCATTATGCTGCGCGAGTACCCGAGGCGGAAAATCTGCCCAAATGAAGTCCTCAAGAGTGTCCCCGGCGAGTGCCAATTAAGGTTTTAATTTGTATTTTTTACTACCAAAAATGGTACACCGCTCGGACCGGGGTGGGTGGCACAAGTGCGAGGGGGGGTGTGGGGGGGGGGGAGGTGAACTGATGCAGGATTAAAAGAGCGTCGCGTGCGCGATAAAGCGCCCGAGCGAAAACGAAAAAATAAATAAAGAAAATGGGGCCGAAAACGGCGAACTGGAGGACGACGACGCACAGCTGTTTTCGGGTCACCCGGTGCTGTTTTCCTTTCGCTTTTGGGGTAGGGCAGATGAGCAGCGCCCGGGTGCCGCCGCGGTCAGAATAAATGCAGAAAAATGAGCCTCGCACAAAAAAAAAAACAAAACAAAAAAAAGGCATCGCACACACTTTCCGAAACCGTCCCGAACGCGCGGAAAGTGAAGGGACACCACACCGATATCTTTCCCGTACGCATGCCTCGAGCCGGCATCATTATTATTACTTCTTATTTGTATCGGGGTTTAATTTCGGCGCTGGGACAGATAAGAAACTTTCCGGTTTATCCATCTCCCGTGCAACGCTGCCAATGCGCTGCTAATTTATTTCGATGCCAAATAAAACTGGCCAATAATCTCCCACCCGCCACCCGCCACGCACGCCTCCGCCCGATAGCACTGCTCGAGGGAACCCACCCTATCCCGCAGGGAGCGATGGGCAACACACCCGGCAAGGAAGCAGATCCGGGGCAGATATTCGAGCGCGCGCGCGCGCGTGCCACACTCGATCGATTCCGGTTTTTCCATGCGCTGCAGCATTATGCTCGCACTTGGCACCTTTCTCCCGCTTGGCGGCGCAATGGGAGAGGTGTGTGAGGGGGGGGGGGGGGGGGGGGGGTTGGATAGCTCCAAACCCAGAAGTGCGTAGCGAAAGGACATTCAAGCCATTGGCAGCGGAAAGCAAAAGAAGCAATAATAATAAACGACATAATCGTTTTGCTTTATATTACTGCTTTTGCAGCATTTTTCACCTGCACCTGCTTTGTACGGAAAACATAACATAAGCTCATCGGCGACATCGTGCAGAACACCACCGTCTCTAGTTCTGTTCAGTGTTTTTAAGTATAAAGTTTACACACGCAGTGCTTTAAAAGTACTTTTGGTTTTTACTGAATCTTCAATGCATGGAGTACTTTAATAAACATTGTAACTTTTTACCAAATAAGCTATCGTTTTTGTTTAAACGTTTTCCACATTCCATAGTTTCGGTGTTTAAGTATAGCGTTATTGGTTCTTGACTTGTTTTACGATCCGTTGAATGTAAAATGAATAACAATTTTATCAAAGTTAGTATTTGAAGATAAAGTTTATATTGCTTTTATTTGTTACTACTACAGTTTATATTGTTTTGTTGCAAATTTGTAGAGCTTTTACATATTCTGTGTTACTTCCTTCCTCTCGTTAAATTTCTTTTTGTTTCCCTCGTCCTGTGGAGCTATTTAATTTTATCTTTGATTTGCGACAAGTTGAATGTAAAGTGACTAACGATTTTAGTAAAGTTTTTTTTTTGTAAAATATAAACTATTTATTTTATAAATAGATCAGGTGTACAAACAAAAAGTTTGTGTTTAAAGATACAGTTTATCTTTAGTATTTAATATTCATTCAATTCCCTTGTAGAAGAACTGTTTCTAGTTCAATCAAAATGATTATTTCGCGATAACTTTTTCGGGAACGCGATTTCTTTTAAATATTCTGTGTTCTTTTCTTCACTCTTGTTAAATTTCTTTAGATTTCCCTCGTCGTGGGGAGCTATTTATTTTAATCTTGTCTATAACTTTAGTTAAACCAACTTTGAATTGTTTTGCTTGAAGTGACTTTCTTATACTACCGGAACTTTAGTCAAAAATCTCCATCGTAACTCTTTAAGCACGAAAATAACGAAAGTAAAGATGCGCAAACTGCAGCAATTAATCCGCTGGCGGAATCCCACGTGTTTGAAGCGTTTTGCAAAAAAGCGAAAGAAAACATGCAGCAATGTACGAAGCGGAAAGAAGGCGCGGGCCCGCGAAATGAAGCATAAAAATGCTCTAAAACCCGCGGCGCGGACGCAGAGATTGACGCTGCACCGTCGGTGGTCAGCGTCAGCGCCTTGTCATAAATCGATTTGGCGCTAATGGGCCCCGTCGAGTGCGAACGCGAAAAATCGGTCCCCAGCATGGGGTCCGGGCGAGGTTTTCCCCACCCGCTGCGTCGCCATGCCGTCACGGCTGTTTGCTGCTTCTTTCCGTATCTTTTTGCATCTCGAATCGAGCGAATGCGCTTTCGACGGTTCCGCACGCTCGTTCGTCCTGCGGTGGGAAAATAAATAAATTGGCGCCGACAAGTGCCGGGACGTAAGGAGGGAGGGGGTGGGTGTCCGAAACGGAATACGATCGTTTCGATTGCGGCCAAGCCGAGTGGCGGTTTTGATTTTTACGGCCCGATATTTGCCCGGTTTCGGGTCAATTAGACGCTGCGCCGATATAAATTAACTCGTCACGGTGTTTCCGACGGCGGACTTTCTTCTCCTCTATCCCCCGGGGGTCGGGTTCAGGGTTCGCCCGTTAATTCGCTGCAAAATATGTTTATTCCGAACACCGCTTTCTTATCGGGCTAGTTTTTTTTTTGTTTTTAATTTTTTGCTTTTCTTTTTTAAAGTTTTGCTTTAGTCCCGGCAGGTTCTGGGAATGTCTTCATCGACTTTCGTCGATAGTAAGTATCGAGACTCATCTGATTTTAGTAATGTTTTACGATGTTTATTAATATTCAAATCATTTACCCTTGTGTCACTTACATTGTCTGTCAACGCTGTCATTTTTGTGACGAACTTGGAATAATGTTTTTTTAACAATGTAGTTTTTGACATTCGCTAGAGTTGGTAAGGAAGGAAAATAATTTAAGCACCCTTTATGTTTCCGACCAGGGTTCTTTACTTTGATATTTTAAGTGATGCCTATGTTGCCTTTTAATCTTGGTCATCTTTAATTCTGCGAAATCGACATACATTTTATTTACGTCTTTTTTACAAACTAAGTAACGCACCGCTTTCGGCGTTTGAAGCAGTAGCGAAGAAAAAGATAACAGCTAAAGAACTGAACTTTAGGTGCGATCAGGTGCGGCAGGTTCCGGGAAAACCTTCGTGCCGGGGCAAGCGGCGGCGTCTTGTACTTGCGGGGAAAATGTGTGTTCCTTTCCCAAGGAGGAATCCTATAAATAAATAAATAAAACCCAACAGAAGGAAATTCTCACAGCAATCGGCCGGCGGCGATAAGTCAATAGTTCGGGCGCGGTGTGAATGCCGCGTCCCATCAGCGTCTCCGAACATTCCGTCTGCAGGAGTGAGCTATCGGGATGCCTCCCATCTTTTTGCTGCGTTTTATTTTTTTGCGATCGTCGCTCGACGCTCGGGACTTTATTTAATTTATTTGTCAGTGTCCTTTCGTGTATCGCTTGCGACTTTCTCGCCCCGTTTCTGTTCCTCTTCGGAAAAAAGGACATCTAACTAGCCGCGAGTGCGGGATCTACCTTTCGGTGGTTGCTCCGGGGCGGTTCCGTAACGTTCCGAAAAGTCTTACCTGCAGCGTGCGGGTTGCTGTCGGTTTTTTTTTCCTTTTTTCTTGTTCTTTTTTTCTTTACTCCCCCGAACCAAAACCGCAACCGTGTGTAACGGAAGATAAAAGGAAAAACCAAATAAGAAACTACATCCCTAAAGTCAACTCCGTTAAGGCAGAGCGACACGTTATTTCGGCGAAAGATCAAACAGCGCCGAAAGACAAAATCAAATCATTTACGCTGAATTCCTACCTACGGCTCGCTGGATGCCTCGGCTTGTCTTCTTCCCGCTTGGGTTTGTCTGCTCCGTTGTACCGTACGTACATACGCACCCACCGAGGCAAGCCTGAAGCTGGCAAATTGAGATGAATTGATGCAATTCCTCCGCGCACAGGAACGCGTGTCCGCCAAGTGCCCGAGAGACGGTCGAGCAGAAATCTCTGCATTGCCGGCGTGCATTTGTCACCAGCAATTATTCAGCGGAAAAAAAGGCAACGTTATTGCTTAATTCGTTGAGCGTGTCTTTTATGCTTAAGAAAAATGATATTCGAAAGCTTAATTTTAAAACAATGAAATCAACAATTTGAGAAATTCAAGCAAATTATGGAAAATCGACTCTCTTTCCTATTAATTAAATCAGTTACGAAAATCAAGGGAATGTCAAGAAGTGTTGTATTTTTGTTGCAATGATTTGGATGTTTTTTAATCAAATAAAAAAGGTATGACATTAATTGTAAATAGATATGGCTTTTTATATGTACAATTTGCCGACCGAGTCACTTAAGGGTTTCCTGAAACAACCTTTAAATGGCACTCAACATGTGTCTGAACTGGGGAATAGTTGAAGCGAACTTCGAAAAGGGTAAAACATCTTGCGTTCCTCACCAGTTGGGCGCATTCCTTGGGAAAATACGATAGAGCATCGGTGTGCGCGGAAGAGTTTTCGGGAAAATCATCAGCAGCAGGAGATCATTTTTCTTATGGACTGGCACGGCGTGGATCATCTTTCAGCGCATTTTTCTTCATGACGGATTTGTGTCATTTGTCCTTTGGAAATTCCGTAGTGTACAGGCTTGACTCTTTGACGTTTATTTAACGTTGATTCACTAAGGAAAAAATCTTTTTAAATATCTTCTAGAGGTGTTTCTTCTCTAAATCCGTAGCATGTGTTCCAAGAGCGTTAAAAAAGGCATTGCCTGGTAATATTACTACATAACTAGTGAACTTCATTTTCTCAACAATTCTAGATTAAGGTAGAGTGAAAAATACACCTCACTTAACATCTTTTCGTTTTTCTCAGCATACACTTTGCTGAAATAAGGCTTCCTTCTTTTCTAACATCAACACATCGCGCTTGCTCGAATGTCCGCCCATTACCCCACTGTGCGACACACGACCAGCGGCTTCCATTGCATTATTCATTGTCAGCGGTGATTTTCTTCGGTGTTTCTTCCGTCGTTCCTTGCTCCCCGCGAGCATCGCAGCATCCCAATTTTTCGTGTGCCGATACATCATCGTCGATAAGCGTGTGCCTGTGTTCGGTGCCGTGTTTGGGGTTTTTTTTGGTTTTGCTTCGTTTTTTGCTTCCAGCTTGCTGCGCCGCGCTCGAGCCGGGGTGAAAATCAATCCGAATGCTGATGCGATCCGGCGCTCGAGATAATGAAATTAGCGGGCGACAGTTCCCCCCTCATCCGTGGACTTCCACCGCTTGTTTCCGCTGACTGATCCGAGAGATCGAGAGATTGTTTTCTCCTTCCTTGCACCGACTTGCCAACGGGCTGCTCCTTTAATGAGCCCTCTTGTGCGTTTCGTTTTCCGAACCCTTGCGGTAAGATTTTGGCCGGATCGTGGCACGCTGGCCGATACGAATCGTTCCGAAGCTCGTTGGAAGTCGAAAAGAATAAAAAGAAAAAACCGAACCGGGAAGGATATCTTTATTCCGCGGGCTCTCAATTTGTCTTCGCCAATTTGTTGGCAAATTATTCGCGGGAGAACGGGAACGGCAACTCATTGTAGTTATACAGAAAACATTGAATGTTTTAAAAGGATCTGTCTTCGACGGGGTTCAATAGATGTTTCTAACGATTGTAACTTTCTATTAAAAATTGCCTCTTCTAAAATAACACCGTGTTGTTCTCACAAAAACTAATTTTAGTTCAAAACAACTGGAAATACGCCAATATTTAAACTGGTTTACTTGACGATCGAAAATTGGTAAATAAATAAAAATCGGCAGCAAAGAAGGCATCGAAAGAAAACAAAGAAAAAACGTAGCGGGAAGCGATCGAAGATGAGAAAATCGGTTGAAGCTTCAAAATCCTCCCTTGGTTAGAGGAATGTCGAACTAGCTGAAATGATAAATGGGAAACAAATAGTTCCCGGAACGGGACCCTTCGGATGCACCTGACTCGCCCTGTGTGGATCGTCCGTTTATTTGTTTTTTACACCTCCTTTCCCGTTTTGCGTCACCCGGGGACCGAACCGCCCGAAGCGCACGACCTTACGCCCCCGGAATTCGTCCGTCCGAAGGATACGCCGAGGCGCGTGTTGTAATCCCGACCCGGGAAAACATCATCTCTACATCGATCGACGCGACCGGCGAAGCGCCATCCTTTTGCGAAATGGCCGCGCGGACCGGTCACTCCCGCCCGTTTCACGCTGCGTTCGGTTCCCGAAGGGCGCCCGAACCCCCGAGGGGTCGCTCGAAACCGATTCCAATAAAAGGTAATAATTTATTATTGCCGCCATGTTCGATTTGGTTCGCTGCTGCACTTCGCGCCGAAATCATTTTATCACGCTGTCTTTGATATTTGTTCCGTTTCTCCTTCCTTGACTTGCACGCTGTTTACTTCGAATTTAGTATCTTTATATAACGAATGTGGTTTTATACATCCAAAAGATGCTTTGCATTGCTGGTATTTTTCATGATTGCCTTCTTTAGTGCTCTTTTAGGTTGCAGAACTATGGTCTACTCTATTAAGATAGATAGATATAAGAAGAACCACATGTTATTGAAAAGACAAACGACAGACTTTCAAAGATTTTGCTCCTTACGTCTTTTTACTTTTTTTCTTTTCTATCACTGATTAGGCAAACATTTTAATGATTCTGATTTATTTGTCTCAGTGCAAGTTTTCAGTTTAACATAATGTATTATAAAAGTGATAAATTGGTTAGTTCATCGTGGAACGAAAACAACTGGAATATCATAAAAACTTAAGCTAGATATCTTGAAAGTTTTACGAGACTGAAGAGATTAAGCGATGAGTGACGAGACAAAACGTATGGTAATGTGGTTCTTCTGTTAATTACTCTGTTTCTTTCTCTTTACTTTTTGTTTGTTGTAATTCAGGTTGATTTACTGTTGTTTGCGTTGGATTTTTAACTTGTTATGAGCTGAACGTTGGTGAAATTTAGTCATTATGTTGTCTTAATCAGGTGTGTTAGTTGTGTTAAATTGTACTGTTAATTACTCTGTTACTTTCCCTTTACCTATTTTATGTTGTAATGCAGGTGGTAACTTTAA
Organism: Anopheles ziemanni; assembly: GCF_943734765.1. NCBI lineage: Eukaryota > Metazoa > Arthropoda > Insecta > Diptera > Culicidae > Anopheles > Anopheles ziemanni. The sequence goes on along the minus strand of NC_080707.1, from coordinate 5,974,662 downwards.
TCATGTCATGACCCGAACGTTGATGAACTTTAGTCATTATGTTGTCTAAATCAGGTGTGTTGATTGTGTTACACTAAGCTATTCAGAACTGAATCTATTTTCTATTGTTCAAACTATTTCGTTGGACAACTCGACCTACAACGGTCCTCCACCGTGTCTTGCCATGACCCTGGCAAGTTCTTTTAGGAAATTGTGTCAACAGTATTCTGCTTTGGAACCCTGCTGCGGTTTTTTACGTACTTCTTCCTGAGGAACTGTGGAAACGAAGCGGGAAGAAGCGACACGCGATCGACCGACAGAGATGGGAAGAGGATACATAACGGCAAAGGGCAATAGTTGGTGGAGGAAAAAACAGCTATGGAACCGGAAGAGACAAGCGATCGTCTTTCTCGCCCTCGGACCTCTCGGGTGGCCGGCGATCCTTGGAGGCGCTTTCCCGAAGCGAATCGGCTTCCTACCAAGACGGGCGATAAAGTAGAGGTGTCCGCACGGGTAGACCACCGGCGCATCCGACCCACCGGAACTTCCGGGACGATGTGGGTGTGTGCGAGAGAACTTTTTTATTTGCCTTTCCCCCTGACTGTCCGATCATAATTGCTGATGCTGCCGCTGACCGTTTGTTGCGGTAATAATGGCTCAATTAGAGCTGCAGGATCCTGCTGCTCCCTGACAGGTCGTTCGGGAAGTGAATGAATTAGTGGGGATTTTCTCTTTCCGCTTCCACCGGGCTCGAGGTCTGCCGAACGCTAACAAATCCGTCTAAAATGTCCACGCACCAACACTGGCGGGGTTTTTTGGCGACAGTTTGTGTTTTTTTTTTTGGGACGGATACATAAATCGATGAGACTCTCTGTGCGTGTGTTTGTGTTTTTTTTAAACTCCCCTTTCACGCTGCGTTTTATTTGTTTGTTTTCCGTTCTTCCGTCTTTTGCGCATCGGTCAATCAAGCTTATTTTTTCCTTCGATTTCTTCTCATACCAACGAATCGATCGCTTTGCGATGCGAGTGGAAAATTGTCCTTACTTCTAACAGTGACAAGGGCCACTGCAAGTGCCGGCACCATTCTACCCATTCGCGTGGTCGTATATTATCAGGGATGCTTTACTCTCCTCTCTGTTTTTGTTTTTGTGTTTCAGCCTATTTGTTCATCCGGTTGTACTGTTCCGGCCTTTTTTTTGCAGGCTCCGGGAAAACATGTAAATCTAAGTGAAAGAAAGTGGAAAAGAATTACGAATTTTCGTTTTTCAAGTGCAAGGAAAAAATCCCAATACAGAGTCCCAAAAGATGAGACAGAAAGACGTTCCTTAGTGCAGCCAAAAAAAAAATGTGAAAGAGAAGAAACAAATAGATTTAGTAGCGACAGTTTTATAGGATCTCTCAGGTGATGTCATCATTACGATCGGGGAGGTATTTCGGGCTCCTCGGCATTCGCCCTCGCCCCCGTCGTTCGATGACTGATGGGAGATGAAAAATGTGTTCAGGTTGTTTCGCGGGCCAACGAAACCCCATTCCGGAACGCGACCATCTTCGTGGACCGCGTTTTTATGGCTGCACAGCGAGATGAAAAGCTTCCGCGTGTGGTCGCGCTACGCGGATTTCTTCCATTATTATAATTTTGTTTGGGGTTTTTGCCTTTTGTCATACGCCCAGGCGCTGAGGAAAACTGTTCGCGAAACATTTAATTGTATCTCATTTGTTGCGTTCATAATAAATCAAAATGCGAAAAGATGATTTCGTTGGGTGAAATGGTGAAACACACACATAAACAAACATCCACCGAAGCATGGAAAACACCGTGAAGTGGAGATGGTGTCCTCGTTCTCGTAAAGAAGTATTGCAAACTTTGTGGCTCAACTTCATTTAATTTGAGTCTGTTGTGGTTTCTGCATCGTTTTGCCTAACATTTTAATCACGTTCTGACCCATCCAAACATTTACAGGAAATTAGTTAAAACTTCCTAGAAGCTTAAAAAATGGTAAAATGAAAACAAAATAAAAAGAAACTAAACTAGAAACATATAACTTGAGAGCGATATTCGTGTTGTTCGATGCCGAATCCAATAAGAATCCAATCTGAGCATCTCGTGCTGGAAGCAGGTAGGTTTCGCTCGCTACGGATTTTCGAAACAGTTTTTAAAACAACAAATACAACATGTAAATACATATACAATAGAATGGTTTAAAGTAAAAATTATGTTGTTAAGAAAATAAAAATACCTTTGGAAATTAAGGTTTTGCTCAGCTAAAGGATGTAAGCTTGAAAGGTACAGAACGTCAAACTAGACGTTCAAAAGCTTGCGCCGTTGCGGGAAAAAAATAAATCTAAATTTCAAATGCGATGCGATGGCTGACGTGATGCGCACATACGAAAGAAAAAAAAAACCTTGCGGTGCAAAGAGGAAATGGCTCAATCGGATTTTGAATTTTCAATCGGTCTCGCGAAGGCGCGGAGTTCGCTCGGTGGAACTAGAAATATTGCATACATTGCATAAACTATGACATTTTACGTCGTCTCGTCAAAACATCGGATGTTCGGGTGGCGGATTTGGGCGATGCATTCTTTAACCCTCCCCACCGTGTCCCTCTCGTGGCCCTCGTTCGCGATCATCGAGCTGGTTTTGAATCGTATCGTTTTGTCACGAACCTACGGCACAAGGGTTGCATTTTTTTTCGGGTTTTGTTCAAAACCATTCATTCCGATTCAAATCTGTCTGATTAAAATATGTTTAATATATTCATATTCCATGGATGTTTGGCTCCGGTCCAGCCGCTTTTACCCGCTTGCCAGGCTCGAGAAAACGGTACCTCTTCAGGCTCCTTCCGTGCTCGCCGTTCGCGAGCTCAGCGTTATGAGTTGAAAAAGTATTTAAATTTTATTCAACTTCAACTTCTTTGTTTTTGCCATAGTCAATGTCATGTAAAGCAGAAACCCATCTTTACCACCCACAGAAAAAAGACTACATAAGCAGGTTTAATAATCTCGATTATCTAAGTGAGCATTGTTTTAAATTTAAATATTGAATATTGGATAAACGATGAAGAAAATGTTCTGGCCCCAGTTGACGCCGTTTTATCGTATCGTATTTTGACATGTTGCAGTATTCTGCTTTGTTGCTAAGCATTTTAAATCTAACATTGTCCTGTAAACGTTTGCTTCTGTTCAATCAATCATTTAATAACCATTTGAATAGAACAGGTTGATTATTTTACTACCCCAAGTTACTACTGACGCTTTCTGTCAAAAGGTGAGGTAAACAAAGTAGTAGTTTCTCTATTTAAAAGCAAAATTTTTTGTTTACTTCTCATCGTTGTCAAAAACAGTTCGTGTAGCAAGGTTTTGCTTGTAAATTTGGCTTAGTGTTAAGCTTTTTTCTTTGTTATTCTACCATAGATTTGATGGAAGTACCCTTAAGCTTTGTTTGCTTTGGGTTTTGACGCACCAGAACTTCGATGCCAAGTGGGAAACGTTGGTGAAATGTTGGCATTTCGAATGAATGCTAAGCTAGCCGCTAAACTTGTCACGTATGTTGCTGTCATAAATTCCATTTTTTACCTTACTCGCGGGACCCTCTTGAAGAAAAATGTCCGTTTTGATACACTTTCAAAGTATTCTCTTATGTTTTTAGTCCAATCTTCACGGAGTGAAACTCCTTTTTCTAAAGCGTTTTGAATCCCAAGGGTTAGCCCAAGCTGGGATGCATTAATTTTATCCGAATTTTGTGCTCGGCTCTCCGGAGCGTCGGATTTGCATGAGAAAGCGGGACGAGGCAGAAAATGCTTTCCCTGAGCCCTTCAGCGTATCCGAGCGTGATCGATTTCGGTGATAGAGAATGGACACTTTTCTCCGACAATCCTCAACACCGACGGAATTCACTGGAATTCCTCCAAAATCGATCGAATCCTAAAAGCGCTTCCCACCACGCTCCGCTTCCCTTCGGGGCCGGAGCTTGAGCCACGCGAGCACACCCGCTCCTGCGAACCCTACAGTGAGGGTTCCCTTCGGCTGGACGAGATCGAATAACGGGGGAGAATGGGGTGGGCGAAGGGAAATCAAGAAAACACGCTGCTTTTTATGTGCAGCACGCACTCGGGAAGCAAAAGGGCAACCGAAAAAAAAGGGATTCCCAGGTGGAACAATGCGGCGCAGTCCTGGATTGGGCCCCGGGGTGAGCAATAAAAGGATTAAGATATCGTTCACCCTTTTTTTTCGACCGCCGGTAAAACAAGAGTTAGAGGTGACGGGGCGCGGGAAGGGAAGGAACCGAAAGCGCAGGTACTCCGGCACGCTGGCTTCCAAGGATCGCAGGGGTTTCCAGACTGGTCGCAAGGACCCCACTGTGTTCCGCGCCAAGTTCTGGTTTTCCAGAGACACAATGAGGTTAGGTTTGAGAGTGAAGCAGCTGAAATCGACCGATGAATTCGGTGGGATGAAATTAAACGCAAGCAGGAAGGTGCAATTTTTCTGCACCCCAATGTAGGATTCCTCCTGGCGGTGAGTCTATTATTTTGCGAACCCAGGGTCCTCGACATCGACACCGGGGCATTCTACCTGTGGTGGAATATATCAATCAGACGACGACGCGCGACTTCATCTGACCACTTGGCCCTGCTTCCACGATTCACAAGGATTTTTGTGCTTCTTCTTTTACGCGAGCCCAGAAGCAGGCGACATCAACTTCTTCTGAGTCCGCGCTGGTGTTCGTCGCCAGCTTCGCTCCGTCAACTCCTGCCCGCAGGATGCAGGACGAACCGATCCGTTTCGCTCCCGATCCCCGGGGTGTATGTGTGCGTGTTTGTGCGCTCGATCCTGCACCCGGGCCTCCCGTTCGAAAAAGCGATCCAAAATTGTCACGCTTGATTCGTGCCGCCTCCCGCTATCTGCACATAAAAGCCAACGATGACATAGGGCGAGCCACCGACTCCGTATAGGCTATAGAAATGGCTGAAACACAAGGAATGGAATTGTGACTGCACGACGAGCAGGCCAAGGGACAGTTGTCGATGTCACACACGGTGCCGTTCCGGTGATGATCATCGCTGTATAGCCATATGTTCTACCGCGTCCGGGTGGGTGGGCAAGCTTGGAACACACACACACACACTCGCTCACGATGCGCTCCTTGGCAACCTATCTGAAGCGGACGCCAACCACTATGCGGTCACGATTATCTCCTCCCGGTGCGGAGGTCCAGATAAGCCGTGGCACGATCCGGTAATTAGCCGTTAGGCTGAGGATCTCCCGCCTCCAGACGATTGCGCCATTGGGCAAACCGCTGGCAAACCTTCCGGAGGATCAGTGGAGGATATTCCTCCCTCGTGGGCTCGAGATCGCCCAAGATCCCAACTCAATATCTTTAAGAAATCGATTATTTCGTTGCGTTTTACTTTCTCCCTGCCCGGTAATGAGAGTATAGAGATCATGAGGACTTTGTTCCAACGAAACAATGTAAACAGACATGACAGGGAAAGGAAGGACCCAAGATCGAGGTGTCCTAAGTCGCATGCAGATCCGCTCGGGCGCATCGGATCCCTCGTGCCGGGCCGAAGTCATACCCTGGGGTCTTTGCGAGCGAGAGGTAATTAGTTGAGATTAAGACATCAAAGAAGGTGTGACGGCGACCAGCTGGGGTCGGGTCGGCAGGCAAATAGGGGCCGCCCGGAGCCGAAAGATGTTCAATAAATCGCACCGAGCGCATCTACGGTCCAGGTTCAGAGATTGCAATTCTTGGTTAACCGCAACGTCGGGTCCTAAATTAGCCTTCCTTTGGTTACCTTCCCGAAAGCCGACGTTGGAAACCTATTCCGAGATCGGACACCGACACCGGCGACACAATTATGTAATGAAGCCGCCTCTGGCTTTAGAACCCCGGAATCGGGGCCCGAAAGCGTGTGGCATGTAGATGCATTCCGTGCACCGGAGATTGCATTCCTTCGATAGTGCAGCTCCCAAAAATGCGCCTTCAGCTTCCTCTGCCGTAAGGATCGCGGGAGAATGCGCCGGTCTTACGTTTTTCGGCACTCGGTGCACTACACAGAGACGTTCTGCGATGCAGTTATAGGAACTTCTTTTTCAAAGAGGGGCAGACAAGCTGCACCATTGTGGGATTCCGATGCGCTAACCGGGATTTCGACGGGTTTGATAACTATCACTTGGAGACTGCCCGAAAACGACGTGTCGAAACCTAACCTCGTCGAGCACGATATTGTTAGTCGAATATGTGGAATACCACGGGAAGGGATTAATGGACCATCTTCTGGTTTGATTTCCCCTTCGATAGTTCTCCATTGCGTCGAGGTATAAAACCTCTCGCTGGTTCACACCAGCCCAGAATCCTATCGGATGATTAATTTATTGACACCCACTTCAGCCACGCCGTATGCCAAGTGTCAAGGGTTACTCTCCTGTATAGCTCGCGTGTCGCAAGGTGTTCATCGGTTGGGGAAGAGGCATAGGCTCCAAAGAGTTATAAAGTCCTCCAGTAATCACCACTTGTTGTCCGAAGGGATACCTGAGGGTTATAACATTGTAGGCAGTTGGATAAAATGGATTAGCCCTAATTTTGATATGCTCATCGCCGCTCGCCCGGCAGCTAAATTTCGAATCAATCGAGCTGATTAGCCGCCATAAACTAATAAACCAACAGCAACCAGAGTAGCCGAATCCCACGGGATCATTGAAAGCCGGCAAAGAATCAGTCCCGGGGTCGCTACTGCTCGCGGGCTTCATTAATCAGCGTAAAACTCAAGTCCTTGATCGCGGCGAGCTTCCGTAAGGTGCGCACCATGGGAACCCACCGGGAGTAGGTAGAGATCAAACGCGGTTCGATAGGTCAATTAGGCGGCCCGGTCAGGGAAAGGATCAATTGGACATCAAAGGAGAACCGGCCGCCCGTCAGGACGAACTACCGTGATTAATCATCCCGCTTCCGTGGAATGGAACGCGAACTCACACGCAGGATGATTCGCTTGCCAAATAGAAAGGACGCTACGGACGTGCTTGGGGGATGTTAATTAAGGAAAGATGATCGTCTTGAAATGTAAATTGTCTATAAGGCTCGTTGTTTTTCGTAATTATAAAAGTAATTTTCCCTCCTAAACTTCAAACTCGTAAAAATTCCAATTCCTTTAAAGATCGCTGCGAAACTTAGCATGGATTTGGACGAAATATTTGTTTCTATTAAATTAAAAGAAGACTAGTGAAATTCGCAAGAGAACAATGCAATATACAAACTAATGTGCTTTAAATAACTCTAATTCTGTTGGTCCATAAAGTGAGTTGATTCTACAAAACCCTCATTTCGTCCTCCGAGCCACCAAGGTGAGCAGACGTGGGACGTGGTTCATCGTTTATCTCAACGGCATACACCTTCACGGAACGAACTAAACAAAAACAGGGAATCGCACCTCGAAAAAAAAAACACAAACGTCACCACATGATGCGCGCCCCGCTTCTGGAATAAATTAGTAGAACGGAAGCGTGCCGCATGCAGCAAGTTTGTTGTTAAAACACGTGTTTTTGTTTTTTGTATCCTTTTTCGATTCTTGTGTGTGTGTGTGTTAGCTAGTGCTCAGGAGGAGCCTATGGTGTGCTCCACTTTTCCACGCGCACTGGTAAATAACGCACGAGCCGGGCCCGGGGGCAGCCGTTTGTTTTGCATATTTAATTGTGCTTCCGTGGAGGGGTAGGAGAGGGGATCGGTTCCCCGAACGCGGATAAAAATGTTAATCTCGCACGCTGATGATCACTGTCGGGCGGGTATCGATTTCCATAGTGCACGCCGCCGCCGCCGCCGCCACGCGCCCCAAAACGGCGGTAAATTACGCGGTGGCGGTTTCGGGTGACATCTTCGCTTTGTTATTCGCTCCATTTGACGTTACGATATGAGGATCGGCACGGCATGCGGCCCGTGTGCGAGCTCGCGCGTCCCCCCCTGCTGCGCGCCGCGTGCAGTTGCATTTTCGGTTTGTTGCTTTGTTTTTCGCTTGAATGTGTTTATTAATTTCGGCTGCCTTCCTGCCCGAACGAAGAAAACTTCGCCGCGCGCGATTTGCGTTAGCGATTGTCCTCGCATGTGTCCAGTGTGCGGCCCAATGTCTTTGATTGTACCGCGCGAGAATGCACCCGTGATGAGTGACGAGATAGCTGCCTTTGAAGCGGTCCTCGCCAGATGTGTGTGTGTGTGTCGGATTCTACATAAAATGTGTCGTTGATATCCCGTATGTGAACCACATGTTTTCGAGATGTTCGATGTGACAAAAACTTTTACTTAAAATGCAAAAGTTTCGGGAACCAACATGCTTTGTTTGAATGTATTACCAACGCGAAACACTAGAGCAACTCAATTGTTTTTAGAAAGAAAATGGTCAAATAAACTATTATCAACTATTAAAGTGACAAAAATATACAAAAAGACATCAACAAACTGCCGTAGGATAAGAAAAAGTTCACTACGTTGGTTTTTTCGCTTAGTGATCTACTTCATTCCAATATCTGACTGTTATTAAAGTGAACCTGGTCATTAAAACGTTTGTTTCATCTGCGGAATTGATCGATATATTCGCCTCAAACATGAACATGGATACCGTGCGCCGCAAACAGCGACTATTTCGCACATTTGACGAGCTCTTTTGAGTGCAAATCATGCTCCTGACCCGGGGGAAAAGGGTTTTTCCCTTTCTCAATCGCCATTCGTCCCAGTTGTCTTTTGTTGTTAGTTTTTCTTTCTTTTATTTCTTGCTTAGGAGAGAGAATTCCGACACAGATTGACAGTTGCTATTGTATATTGTGTTTTATTTCTCTAGCGAACATTTCGTTCGCGACCGTAACTGTGTGCGATCAAATGATCGGTGCAAATTTTTCCAAATTCGATACCGTCCTTTTTATCCTTTTGGAAGATTCACATTTTGAGTTCTTCGTTTGCACCTATTTGTATTCTTTTCTGTTATTCTTCTACGTTTTATCATAGGAAAAGTTCATGTATTTCTTTTATTTCATACCGATTAGTAAGATACGTCCGTAAAGGTAGATACATTTAATATTTTTTATTTTGTTTGCCAGATCAGAACCACTTTTGTTGTCATAAATCGCAGCACTCGAAAAACCAAACGGAAGGAAGAGTAAAGGAAAAATGTAACCAAAATGACCTTCACCTCCATTGTGCGTTGGGGAAGGTCCTTGGGTACGCCGTTCGAGGACACTTGAGCGCTATTCTTTGCGTTGACGACAACTAGTTCGATCGAGCAGGAGATGCGGGCGAGAATCACAATGCGCGTAGCGACGGTCTAATAAATTCTACACGCGACGGATCGACATGGTGTGTGTGTGTGTGTGTGATTTTGTTTTCTTTTTCAGCTCTCCTCCAGCAGGATAAACTTAGCTGAGTGTGAGCGATGGTTAAAGGACGAAGGTGAACCTGAGTCGTTTGCCGAAGGCAACGTGCTGGAACGCACCCTTGGTGCATGCAGGACCTCGCTCCGAGTCCCCGGGCGAGACGTCTCAAGGAGCAGAATGGGGGAAATGTTTTCTTTCGATCTTCGGCGACGCAATCGATCGAGATGCCATCGATGAAAACCGAGGTTTCTTGCCTATCGTGGCTCGGGTTTGCTTATTGTGCGTCTCCAGTCCGGGACGAGTCGAATGGAAACCAGAAACCAGACGCAGAAAGGACACCGTGAAGACGCACCGTACGCACACACACACTCCGATACCGAACCGGCAGGGATACAATGGAAGAAATCCTCCGATCGATCGTACGGTGCGGAATCGTCCTAATTTAGCTCCTTCCTGCGGAGTACTCGGCCTCGATTCCTGCCTCATTGTTAGCGAGCCGTAGCCGCTTTCTATTCCTGCCTGCGTCGAGGGATCCAGTCCCGGGCCACAGGTATCTTTTCTTAAAAATTGTCTTTAGAAAAGCGAAGAAAAGGTACGGAGGATTACAGCGTGCGTAAGGTTTTCCTTGCACAAAGCAAGGTTGAGGCAGGCTCACGGGCACCGGCTTCAGGGTTGAGGGACCTCTCGTCCCCGTGAGCAATAGGAGATTACGCATTACGCTCGCTTGTTGCGAAACCGTGTGCAATTCGTTACTGCAGAAATCCTGCTAGGGTAGGGGTTTCCACCTTCTTCTTCCAGTGATCCCGAGGTGACGTACCTGAGGCCATCAAGTGGAGAATCCCATGTCATGAATAATCGATAAAACAAACGGTGGCAGTACGAACTATTTTGCGTCAATTTCTTCCCCGAAATTTCGCTTTTGGTGAATCTCTTTTAGGTTAGATACCAGTGAGATATACGACGCTAGTTATTCTAGAATGGTATAACACATCTAGTGGGACTAAGACTCATTCTGTATATCGGGGCTGTCAGGTTCGAGCTTCTAACGTAAGACTTCTAGCTCAGAATTCCACACGACGTTACACTCTCTAGAAATAAGCCTTTCCGGAGCCTCCATCGCAGAGTTGCAAGAAGCTGCCCTCCTGGTGGTCCCTAACTCTTGATAACTGTACATTCCTTTGATGTTGCGCTTTCAGCTCAGTCTAAATCTGATTCATCTGCATGTCATATGACGACACATATGTGCTAAAGGTCATGTAGTAAAAATCTGTGTCGCTAGATGAGGCACAGCTTGAACACGGTTTCCCAAAGGCGCAGCGATTCCTGGAGAGCATCAGCATGCTGCTTTTGCCTTCCTTCCAGAAATCTGGCTCCAGTTACATACCAGCAGTACACGCACTCGAATAACGCAATCCGAACCCAGCTCGCCTGGGTCCTGGGCCTCTAGAGGCTCGGGTTGCGGATTATGGATGGATGACGCATGATTATGCACGGATCGAACGTTCGCCTTGCTTTAGGTTTATTTTTTTCATCTTCTGGTTCGTTTCGGACCATCTCTGGTGGTCACATGTTTCTAAGCTGCCGCTTCCACGGAACGGGGCAACGAATCCTTCCGAAATTGTTCCATATGGCGCGTGTCCTTCGGAAAGAGCGGCGGCTTCGATCTGAAAGTTTTCGGACCGACCGACTGGTGTGCTAGCTCACGCCTCTGAGGTCTGAGGCCGAATGGGGTGTGAAATGGTTAAAACATTTCCATCTGTTTGGTATAAATTTTCCTACAGCTCCGGAAGAGGCCGAGATTCCGACGCGTACCGACATGGGCGTCAATTTTGATAGCGATGCAGATGCACATTTTTAACCAACGCTAAAACTATTCTTGGATATTCTGGTTGTTTGCTTGGTTTGCGTTAGATTTCATCGTGACCGTGGACAACGTTATTGCATCAATGAACCTTGGTCAACTCATTCACAAAATACTCCAACCGTCCCTTAGGTTCGGGATAGTTCCGTCGAGGGGGGTTGTTTTTTTTTTTAATACACATCTGCAGCGAATGGGGTTGTGTAAACATATCGCGCGAAAACGTTTCCCAGCAGCCAACGCTGCAAGTGCATGTGCATGCCACCAATGCAGCAGGCGACGGCAGAGAAGTGGAACCATCGACAGGGTTAAAAATAAAACAATAATTCCGAGAAATAACGACGGCTCAAAACGAGATGATGATTAGTTTTGTTGCAGCCCGAACGTTGCGCCACCTCAATCTAAAAATGAATCAATTACGTGAATGAATAATTCAATCATCTTCCCCTTTTCTCATAGAAGACGCTATCGATGGAGGATATATGTATTCCGTGCTGCCGCTTAAGGTGCTTCGCATTAGCTTGCCGCCGCTTCTTGCCGTATCGTTTGGCGAAGTCTAGCCGTTTTGCTTATTTTTTTTGCACCAGCTCGTTCGTGTTTTGTTTTCCGTTTCGCTGTTTACTCTTCACCCTCCTGCGAGTCGTGCGCCGGTAGTGTTCGGTTTCGGGGCCAAAAGTGTGCTCAAATTACTCCCGCCTCCAAAGCCGCGCCCCCCCCGAAGGTTCCGAGTTTCCTCCCGAGGGGCAACCTGCATCCTGCAGCGGTTTCGTCTTATGGCACAGCAGGCGCACCTGGTCCGAGCTGGGAGCGCGAGCGGTGAGGTGTCGCGAAAAGCCGAAGGATGCCTCCGTTTTTTTTTTTTCTTACCCGCCTCCCGTCTGATCATCATGTTTGCGGAAGGTGAAGGTGCTGGTACGGTTCCTGCTCCCGTGCGCAAGGATCCGGAGCCAGGTGGAAGGGAAGGTAAGGCGAAGAACGTATGAGACGTTGGGCGAAAAGGGGCGAATAAAAATCGCGATCTAATCGCGGTCTCAGCCGGCCAAACTTCGTATATATGTGCGTGTGTGTGTGTGTGTGTGTGTGTGTGTGTGTGAGCACAGCTAAGAAATAATAAAACTTCAAAAGAAGCACAGCAGATATATCCTTGCCACGGGAAGCTCTCCGCTGTGCGTTCAGCCAGCCCGAAGCGATGCACTCCGCTCCGAAAGACCGAAGCACACATTTGGCAACTTGAGAACCTTCGGCAAACACGGATGCGACCGATGGAAGCGAAGTGTTTGGCTAGATGGCGGAAAAGGAGGCGGAAGCCGACCGACCCGAGCGGCGAAATCCCGGAGGATGGCCTGGCGGGCAAAGTACTTCTCGCTTGGTACGCGTTTCGACGTTTTTTTTTTCTCCCAAAATTCTGGTGTATGTTTGTCCATTTGTTTTCAAGTTCCGGAACTGTGTCCCTAAGCCATAGGAGTAGAAAATGCTTCCTGTTGTCCGGGTGCAACTGCACTTTACACGAGTAGGGAAGCTCAGATCGAGTTTCTTTTGAGCACATAGTGGAAAAGACATGTTGAAAACTTTTCCCCCCGCTCCATCTTGGGTTATCTACGCGAAGTAATGTTCAGAGAACCTGAAGGTTCACTTGAAATGTTAGATCTCTCATTCATATAACGATATATAATCGAAACATGAAACACAAAACAGATTCGCAAAAACCTTTAACAAAATAATAATCTCACAAATCGATCGCTGTTTGCCAAAACCCAAAACAAAACTGCGAAACGATGACCAAAAAACACAATATGTACGTGCTTTAAACTAAACAATTGACTAGACGCTCAACTGTAATCTGAATGATCGTTGCAAAATAGAGAAAAAAAAACATCAACCACTGTGATTCCAAAACTTGCTGCACGATGCTGTTTGGTGAAACATCTTAGCTTTTCCTAAGTGAAACCTTGCATTTCACAGAAGTTGGCCCTTTCCTCTAAATCACAGATCGTAATTCCTAAACGAATCTCTCACGTCTTTGCATCCCTTGCCACTTCATTCACCAAAACAGAACAGCGTTTTTTCATCAAGAAATTTGCATACCAATTAGTTTCTTTGACACTGAACCGTTTTAGCAAAACTAAAAACAGACCGAAATTGATTCATCGGTACGACTGTGCATTGCGAAATCAAGTGCCAAACAGCTTTTTTTCCTTCATCAGCAAACGTCATAATTCTTTCGAGTAGAGATGCAAAAATCTAGTTCACCAGTCGACCAAAACAATAGACTCTCTGTTCATGTGTCGCTAACGTCAAGGGCTAACTGTCGTCCCTTTTTCGCGCGCTTCGAATCCGTCAGTCGAGGGAGTGCACAAACACAAACGCGTTCGCGCGTGAAATATTGAATGAAACTGTCGAACGAAATTGACCCTTCTTCGGTATGGAACAAACGGTAGCCTGTCACTCCGTCCGCAAGTGAACTTTGAACAGACAGATCCAAAGTAGGAAAAGAAAAATGTGAAAAGCGTATTCTGTGATTGCGAAAACTGACGATGCTGTTTGGGAGAACAATCGTAAAAGTCGATGCTCGTCGCGAGATGCATAGCCAGGTGCAGGTCTACGACCGAACTGACCTCAGTGTTGCTGGTGAAAGGTGGAACAAATGGGGAATAGTTAAATGTACTTTCTAAGCACAACCGTGGTTGGTGTACGTCAGATTTGTGTCGTATTTTCAAATATCGGAAAAAGATATTCGCCTTCGAGCTGCAGCCTGTTTTTTTTTAATTCTTTCGTTAATTCACTACACGGAAAGTGAGACGAGACAGCGCATCGACAGGGCGTGAGGCTTCCTCGGGCTCGGACGATCCTGCATCTGCCAGTTTGCTTCAGCCTCACCCACCCCTTCTCCCACCTCTTCCCCCATTCCTTCCTTAGCTCGAACGATCCGTGTACCGTTTGATGTGGCTGTCTTCTTGATCTTTTCTGCAGCCTCTTCTTCTTCTTGCTCCTCGTCGTCGCACTCTCTGTCGCGCGCGCGCGCGCGCAAGGAGCGATCGCGCTCGATCCGTGGGAATCATCCTTCTCGGCCCCTTGGGATGCGGGTGGGAAGGGACAGGAGCGCGGGAGCTGATGCTGCGGTTCGCGTTCGATCGAGCGCACAAGGAAAGCCGAACGCGGCACGCGACCGCTCCAATACACTGGCAAACGGGCATGCTGCATACACACACGCACGGGCGCGCGCGCGCTCTCCGTTTCGGTCGCGTTGTTTTTGTTGCCTTCTTTTTCGCGCTCCTTCGCTTCCTCCCGATGCATCTCGCAGGTCATTATTATTACTTTTTTTTTTTAGGCTGTTTTTCAATTTTTTTATCTCGATCTCTTCTACCCTCTCCCTCTCTATCGGTCTCTCCTTTTTTGCCCAGCGTTTCTCATCTCATCTCATCTCAGCACACTCATCTTCCCGAATCTCGCCCCGAAGAAAAAGAAGAAAGAAAGAAAAAAACGCATGCATCCTCCGAGGCCCTTTGGTGGCATTTTTGGCCCTTTCCTCTCTCCCTCTCTCTCTTCCAACAGACACATCCTCAACACCGATCCCCGTGTCTCGTCGTCTTCCCCCGCACCGCACACTGCACGAAACGGTTCGAGCCGAGTGATCCTTCAGGATCACACACGCACACGCATCCCGCCGACCCATCAATGGGATTCTCGAATGGCCCAAGCAAGAGAGAAAGAGCGAGAGAGTGATCGACACCAACGATCGAGCACAAGGATATCCTTTTTCACATGCGTGCGTACAAGTGTGAGCGAACGCAGGTGAGTGGGAACGAGAAAGCGAACGCCAGGGGGCTTAAGAATGATAAGAGAGGGAGCAAAAGGGAGCTGTGAGAGCGAAGGAGAGGGATGGCGAATCGCACACCCGATCTCGCAAGGGCACAACGATACACGCGATCGCGAGAGCGCGCACTTGTGTGTTGGTGAGCCGGGCCTCGGGAGAGCGAACGTCGGTGGTGAAGGTGTACCGGAGCGCAGAGCAGCTGCAGCGTGTGGAAAACTGTACAAAACGCAAAGCCCTACGTCCGGAGGGTTACATTTCAGGAGTAGCTTTCGGCGCGAACAGTTCAGTCCCCCTCTCAATGCAGAGAGTTGTTGTTGGCCGGCTTGGATCACGACCGGCACGGAGTGTGCAGACAAGTCCTAATAGTGTTCCCGTTTTGCTTTTGTTAAGTGATACACTGCGCTTCTATCTCCCCGGTTTGGCGTCGGTCGCGTGTGCGCAGAACAATTGTTTAGTCGTTTGACGATCCGGTGGAGTTAGTTACCTGCTGTACGTTTCAGTTCTACCGTATCCTAGGCATACGGATCGCAGCGACCGTGTTTTTGTGTGATCAAGTGAAGATAATCCCTACGGTACGCAGGTTCTGTTTGGCAGTGCAACAAATTGGCATCGCTTCGCGCTACCTCCAGGATTTTCTCTCAACTCAACCCTCCTCTCCACACACACACACACTCTTCATCAATCAATCGAACGCGCACCCGGTTTTTTTTGGGGAACCGAGCGTGAGAACAATCACGGTGTGGTCAAGAATCGACGGAACGCGGGGGCAAAGGTATTCAAAGTCGAAGTGTCGCGTGTGAGTCAAGTGAGCAATTGCGTGAATTGTGAAGATTTGTTTGGCACCGACCGCACAAATGCATAGGATGGAAGCGGTGGTACGTAGCGCGGCCCTTGGGCAGAACATTCATAACATCATGCCGGGCGGTTTGGTGGCCGGGCACGGGCTGCTGCAGTCGAAGCCGCTCGCCGAGCTGCCCGGTAACGGTGTGGCGTTGCTGCACGAAAAGCGCCCGATTGCGCCCGCGCCGTCGTTGCTGATCCACGCGGACGGGTTGCAGCTCGTGAAGCAGCAGCAGCAGCAGCAGCAGCAAGTGCATCTGGAGCACCGGCAGAAGGGTGCGGGCGGTGTGGGACCGGTGTCGGCGGCCGGGAAGAAGTATGCGTACGGTGGCCTGCCGTACGCCACCCCGCAGCAATCAGCCTCGGTGCAGCGGCGCAACGCCCGCGAGCGGAACCGTGTCAAGCAGGTGAACAACGGGTTCGCCAATCTGCGCCAGCACATCCCACCGACGGTGGTGACCGCCCTGACGAACGGGACGCGCGGTGCCAACAAGAAGCTGAGCAAGGTGGACACACTGCGCCTGGCGGTCGAGTACATCCGCAGTCTCGAGCGTATGCTGGACAGTGGCGAGCAGCCGGCAGTCAGTGTGGCCGCGGCCAACGCCACCACCAACACCAATCAACTCTCCAACAGTTCCGTCTGCTCGGCCTCGTCCGGCTCGACCTACTACGGCACGATGTCGGAACCGTCCATCGCGTCCTCACCGGCACCGTCCCATCTGTCCGACAACTCCTCGCAGCGCGGTACACCCGGCTGCTACACGCAGATCTCCGGCAGCTTCAATCACGAACCGTACGAAATCTACGTCGATCCGTCGAACTCGCCGGCACCGTCGTACGGCTCGGACCACGGCATCGGCGGTGTCGGTGTGCACCAGCACACCCATCTGCACCCGTCGTCGACCGCCCTGCCCGGGCAGACCATTCTCGGGGCCCCGGCCGGTGTCGACAACAACAACTACATTATGACCCAACAGCAACAGCAGCACCAGCACCAGCAACAACAGCTCCAACTTCAGCAGCAGCAGCAGCAGCAGCAGCAACAACAAATGCAATTGCAGCAGCAGCACATGCAGCAACACTATCAGAACCATCCGCAAGCGCAGACGCAGTTCAAGACGGAGCTGTACGACGACACCCCGTACGACGAGGGCTTCAGCCCGCAGAATCCTTACGACGATGAGCTGCTCGATGTCATCTGCCTGTGGCAACAGCACTAAAATCCTCTTGGCCATCGTCAAACTTCTACCAAGGTAAGCAATCCTTTCCCGAGCACACTTAGATTGCACCTCAAATCACCGATTCGTTCCACCACATCGTACTAAATATGATTTCCCTTCTCTCTCTTTCCCCGATAACAGAAGTAACACACCATAAAGTGCAAAGATAAGAACACAAAACGCATTTTGCGTTTGATATGCTGTGGATGCTGCGGAGGACTTGTTCGACGCGGAAGAACGGACCGCTCGACGGACGGGCGGGAGCGGAGAAAGGGAGACACTACACTAGACAATAACAAGATAAAAAAAAAAAACTACGGTTCCCGGTGACAATGTCTAGTCAAAAAGCAGCAATTGAGCATTCGCCGGGAGTACATCGACCGACACCGACAACCGTACGGCTTGCAACGCTATCACGAGAGCTTTCTCAAAGGAACTCTCCAAGGAGCCCTTTTCCCCACGTCGGGGGCGAACATCGAACGTTGGGGACATCCGTCTGCCTTATCGTTATTTATGAGAGAGGGAATGTTCGGTTGCTACCAAGGTGCGACCCAATTTATTGATTGTAAATAGTTTACGTTGGCATGCAAATTGGAGGCGAATTGTTCAAAGTTTATCCAAACACATTTAACCGCTGGGGCGGTAGCGGAGAGTTTAAAAGAAAGAGAACCCTGCCTTGAGTTTAAGGTTAGATTATCTATATATATACATATATGATGAGAAAACTGTTACGTTGCACTTAATAGTTGCTATTTAAAATGGATCGATATAAAACCAGAGAAATGAAAGCCATATACTAAATGAATAACAGGGGACCACAGTGCGAGGGACTGATTTAGTGCGCTATCCACATTGGCCAGTTAAGTTTATCACTTTATCCTATTATATTTAGCTAGACACGTTCCTAAGCTGTTGATGGACGTTGTTAAGGAGTTAGCGTTACGCGATCAAAACAAGATCAAATATGTGCTAAAAACGAACGAACACTTATACCATGACTGCGTGGTCGAATAGATGCGAACTTTATCCGCCCGTGCGGCACCGCCGGGCTAGAGAACGAAAAATTGCCTCTTCACGAGCTTATGCATTTAACTTAACCTGCTTGCTCCGAAATGTTGTCCCCATAATAATCTTTATATGACTGTATTCGTTGGCCAATTCGCCCTTGCCTTAGATTTTACTATTTTAAAACATACTTTACAAAAGCTGCATACAACTTAGAGCCGAATGGGAGCTTGACACGTTAGCTATTAGCAAACCGGCGGCAGAATTGAAAGATAGCACACGGTTTGCCCAGTTGGTTGTTTGACTGTCTAATTCTGTCGCCTTTAAAAAAAACACATTGAACTTACCAGTGATTACATTTACTTCCAAACCAAAAGATAATCCTTGGTACAATATTTTTTGTTTTTAACGTATTTCACAACAATTGTAAGTCAGTATATTATTTAGCGAATGAGTGAACTTAAATATAAAAGAGGATGTAATAAAATCACAGCTAGAGACGAGAACAACATACGCTGCAGTGCACTCTGTTCGGTCTGGTGCGACCATTTTTCATTTGTCCTTGCCGTTTCCTCCTGCTGTCTCACCCACCAGGCCTATTGCCCTCACTGCCATTGTGTTGCCGGTACGGAACGATGCAAAATACTCCAGAGAAAAGCCCATGCGAAGGACCGCGGGAGATGGAATCGGCGAAGGAGGTTCAGGGATCGTTTCCCTGAAGCTTACTGTTACGTGAAATCCAATACTTGGAAGCGCTGCATGCGCCGAACCCCCCCGAACCCCGGTCCGGTGCATCCCCCGGGAAGCATAGAAAAGGATAAGGACTACAGACGTACTAGAGATCATACTTGATCATTAATGAATGGATATAATTTCCAGCGTTGCCACGAAGGTCAAAGGCCAACGAAAGGCGAAGGAGAGGGAAAGACGGAGCGCGTAATACATTTCCACAACGGTCGGCGGTTCTTGCACTTTGCCGAAAGCGTTCCCCCGGACGCCCGAAGGACAATTGAGCTCTTCCGTTTCGGTTTCAGGATATTTCTCGAGTGTGCATCGCCATTTCCGCTCCAGACGAGGATTCGCGGAGTGGGCCGGAAGTACTTTGTGAAAGATTTCTGGCCACGTTGAAGAAAGAAAAATGAAACCTGGACAGCGTCCAGACCACGCGAAGGGGAAACCCCGGAACGAACGTTAGGCCGTCCTCAGCGCACCACTCGAGGTAAAGGCGATGAACGCAGACGGCGGCAGGCGGGGCAGCGTCGTAAAGTACTTGGCAAACCGTCTTGTGCAGCGAATTAAACCTCGCGCTAGTGCTATATAGAGATTGATAAGTCTTCCGTCTTGCCGGAGGGAAAGATCAACGGCGAGTTCCCCACCGTTGGAATGCGCACGTGGCGGCACAATCGAAACCATTATGCCAGGATCGATAGACTCCGGTTAGCCCGAGCGGGAGCGGGTCGGGCAGGCTGATGGCAAACGCTATCTTATCTACCGGTGCGTGCTAGAACGGAGGCTTTCCTGCTAATTTGGTGGGGTGGCGTTTTCCGCCTTCTCGTGGGACGGTTCCGGTGTACAAATATATGTAGATTTCTTTTTTTCTGTAAGGGGGGGAAGGAGTTCTTGTGATGGTTGTATCGAGACCGAACGTGACACGGTTAACGGTCAACATCAATGACATCAACTACGGAATAGTTCTGTTTCGTAGTTTCGCGCACAGTGGTAAGGTGGCGGATCGTAGGACGATCAAAAAATTTAAATTAAATTGATAAACTCATGAAATGCTCATCCAAGTAAGTTTTTGATCCTTCATGCAATATAAATAATTTTTATATTACATGCAATTTATTAAACCTCAGGAAAAGCAGAAATTAAATCCGCGAATATTCATCTGTCAAACAAGGATTTCATGCATCTTGGTCTAAAGTGGAAGAGTGTATGTCCGCGGCATGCAAAACTACCGCGCTCAAGTAGGAATTGTGACGTAGTAAATTGATTCGATTGATCGACGTTCCTAGAGCAATGTGGAGGGGGATGCCTAAGAATCCCAAAGACCTTTGATATAAGAGCTCCTTATTCGTTTTTCCCTTGCCCCCTCCGCGCTCTTCGGTGCCTGACTGATAAGGAAAATGTTATGAATCGTCGTTTCCGACACTTCCACTGACAGCCGTCACCAATCCGGGTTGAGCTCTACTTCCGCTAGATATTTGTTTTTTTTTTTCATTCCACTGTTTGTTACACTTTTCTGCGATAGAGTGTCATTCATTATTTTGGTTTATGTGGTTTTCGCTTGCTGTGAAGTTGTGTTGTGGGAAGCCTATGTACAGAAAACGAAACTTACTGCAATGGTTTATGAACTTGTACGGCATTCGAATGTATAGTTTGTTGTGTAAACGTGCAGCTCTTTCTTTATCAAGTATCCGGGAGTATTTTTTTTTTTTGCGCTTTAAATTCATCGAGTAACGCACCTCGGGATTCGTGTTCTGCAAATATTGACACGGGAATGAGTCCGAAAAACCCGAAGTCAGGCGTACGCCCTTGGAATTTCTCCTGTTTGCGTTTGTCGTGCGCCTCGGTTGACCCATGGTAAAGTCGATAAACTGTGTGTGTGTGTGTGTTTGGGTTTTTTGCTTGGTCGATGACATGAAATAAATGCGAACGCCGATCGTCCGTGTACGCCAGTGGAAAGTCACACACGCACCACATGCGTTGGCGGGAAGGTGCATGCGCCAAACATCTTCCTCACCTTTGGCCTGCAGTCTGCGGGTTATCTGGAGATCTTGATTTGAAAAACCTCATGTGGTCGCCGCTCAGGATGCGTCGCTGGTGGTTCGCTGCTTCATGTGACCACAGACGTTGCTAGACTATAGATTTTTTTTGACATAATGTCTTGGATGTGCCACTGTCAACATAGCCCTGATACGATCTGGAACATGTTGTTGTGCTTTATTATTAAGTTTCTAAGCAAAAAGTACACACAGCACGAGCACAGCACAGCTTTCCTTGTTCGTCGCACAGCTCCAGCACTGTGCCATCGTGCCAAATCAATCCGGTGACAGTTGACGCCAATGTCAGTCCCTGTACCACCCGCCGATGCGAGATGAGACGAATTGGTCCGGAATTACTTACCACGAATTGGAAAATTAGGTATGGGTGAAAAAAAAGGTAAGGATGGAGTGAGAGCGACAGTGTAAACGACCACACAGCGGAGTGTTGCGTTCTGTTTTGGTTACCTTCTCTCGATCGAACTCCGAACAAATGTCCTCGGTCGATCGCCAGGGTGCCCAACCGAATGTCCTGGCGTGTGGCACACCACGGCGAGCAATTATGCTCGGGGTTTTTTTTTTTTTTTGGCGAACCACCACACGCTATCACCTTTTGTGCGCCTATCGAATGGCGAACGAATGAGGCTCTACAATTTATGTCCACATCTATCCTTTTTTCGATGAATTGTGTGCTGTTCTGTGGACTGGACTAGGACTAGCTATTTGACGCTGGTTCCATATCCAGTGTGTCCCGTTGGACCGTTTATCTGGCCTCATTCATCTCGACAGAGGAGAAGATTCTATTCTTAATCGTAAACACAGCAAAAGGCCAGTGTTGGCAAAACAAAACCCTAAAGAGACCAAAACAATGTGGAAGATGACACGGGGGTGTGCTCTACCTTCCAGGTGGCCATCCAATGCCAATGGGCTGGGTTGTTTTGTACCTGATTGTTCTGTATGCAAAATTGAGCCATGGGACGGTCGTTAATTGAGACCTACGTCAAACAGTAGAATGGACCACCAGAGAATCGCCTCGGCACAGGAAGTCATCGTTCAGATGGAAACCAGATTGACAATTGATTCATCGTATACAAACTTTGCAGGAATCTAGGTCTTCCTCTGCCATGTCTCAGGGCGATAGTTTCTTGGATAGGTGTCTTCATTCTTTGTCATCGTGCATCGTGTCTACGGTCTTGTTCGACTCGAGGATGTTCAAGATAACAGCTGGTCGCGTACCATTGATAGTGTGATCGTGCAGCAGAACACACGCATGCTGTATGCCCAGCTGGAACCAACGGACACGTGGCATCCGGGGCTATAATTTCCGTCCGATGAAACCAGGTCCCTGTCTTGCTGTGTCTGGCAGTTTGATGTCAAATCGATTTCTTCGAAAGTCAACGGGGGAGTGTGTGATTGTGTCTCGGTTATGAGACTGCAAAACCAGGCAAGTTCTAGCTAAATGTGACGTTATGCACGGGCCCCTACCTGGCGGGTGAGAGTTTTTCATAGTACTTGAGCTAGCTGAGGTCTAGATCGCTGCTGGGGTGCGAAGGTGGCCAGTGCATGTTACGATAGCAAAAGGATTTCTACCAAACATCCCCGACCGGGTGTGACGCCCCGAGATGTAACTTTGATAAAGCTAACTGCGCTAGAAAGGTGGAGAAAGCGAGCAAATAGGAAAGCTCGTGTCAGAGGCTCCTTTTATCGTATCGCAAGATATACGCCCCCGCAGTACCTATAAATCAACCCACCCGCTGAAAGGTGATTGATCCAGCTGCTCAATTATCTAGGCGCTGCGTGCTGAACATGGCGAACCGTGGAGGTCTCCGGCACCGTGTCCTGGAGTCCCGTATACCACCGAAATTCAATTGGAAATGGTATGCCTAGTCTGGCTTCAGGTGTCAAGTCTTCGGCTCGACCCAAATCAAAACCCGATCGAAGATTTCCTCATCGGTACGGGATCTTTACCCCCGACGACACTGCCGGTTCGGGCGAAGAAATAAGCCCCTATAGGAGAAGCGGACCTTACAGTACCCTTGCCTTTGCATGGGGTCGCGCAAAGACTGATAAGAGCTTGAGCTGCACTAGCTTGCGCACCAGGTCCTGGTCCCGTGTGTTGTTTACCTGCGGTGCGGTCCTGGGGAGGAGGTGTACCATACCTGTCCCGAGAGAAATATCAAAGGCAAATTGACACAACCGTTCCGGAAAGGGGGTTCACACCTCCGGTGATCGATGTTCCCGGCACCCGGCTTGTCAACAAACTAGGACTCGCGTCGTGGGCGGAAAGCGAGCTCTTGTTTGCATTACCGTCAATTGAAGAATCGAGGTTACGTTCTTGGGCGCAAGACGAAGTCGTAAAAAAGTGTCAAACTTCATCTCTTATCGTGAAACTCGATGTCACCGATACATGTGTTGTGGTAAATTCGCAAAGGAAGAGCTCGAAATGTGCTGTTTGTTACTTCTTTCGTGACATTCCTTTTGGAGGGGAACTATACGAGTAAACCTTACATTCTCCCCGGCTCACTGTTTTCAAAACCAAACCCAAATCCGACGTAGTCATAATTCTTTCCGAAAACATTAGAACACATTCCTGGGGTGTATTAAAAAAGATGTTCATATAAATAATGGAGTGAAGTAGACTTGTGTTAAAAGGTTTAGTCCACCCTTGACGACACCTTATCTTAAAAGGCTACTCGATTCGGGGAATGGATTGATGCCAACTTGGTTCGGCGCGCTATCTTAAAGAGCGGTCATTAAAATGGTTTGCCTGTAGCATCCGGCTACCCTTTTCTGCCGAGCTAAGCAGGCATCGTGCAAATGGATTTAAGTGATGGATTTTGACACATTTTAAGATAAACGGGTGGCTCCGCTACCGCTTGAACGGTAGCCAAAGTCTGCGATCTTTCCCATTCACAGGTGCCGTGATCTTGTAGTTGCGAACCGAACGTCCGTGTGCGGCAGGTAGTCAAGTGGAACTTGTCCATCTCGGCCAGCCGGGAGATAAGATGACACAGTCCTAATCCTTTCGTAGACGTTCGAATGAACCAGCGCGGCGAGTTAGCGCAGGTAGTATCAATCTATTCGCCGAGTTTGAACCCAATGCGTATCTAAAGGATGATCAGGGCGATATTGTTTCATCCGTAGAGCGACGGTACAACTCAATTGGGAAGGCAGGTTTTGAAGTTTCGACATGGTTTATTTATTTATTTTGGCTGTTGCTTCTCTGTTATCTCATCGATGGCTGTGACTGAGTGTCGCCGTCGCAGAGTGGAGTGGTGGCTGGCTGCCTCTCATGCCACCCGCGGCTCCAGCTGGACGCGGAACCCATCGGTGCGCTTCAAGATGATGTCCGCTTGCAGCTTGAAGTCTTTCTCGGTAATGTTCGACCGGACGCGGTAATTCCGGAGAATCGTGGACAGCAGGACCTTCAGCTTGAGCATGGCGTACTTCCTCCCTACGGATGAACAAGTTAGGAGCAGTGATTAAGTGATAGTCAGGAGTAAGCCGTGTGTGTGTGTGTGTGTGTGTGTGTGTGTGCAAATGCCTCCAACGTACCGACGCAGCTGCGTGGACCCGCGCTGAACGGAATGTAGCTATAGTAGTGCCGGTTCTGGGTACGCTCGGGCAGGAAGTTATCCGGGTTGAATTTCTCCGGCTCCGGGTAGAGGTCCTCCCGGCGGTGGATCTTGTACGTCCCGATGACGACGGTCGTCCCGGCCGGGATGGTGTAGTTCTTCGACGCGAGCTGCACATCTTCGTTGATTTTGCGCGCGATCATCGGCACCGGCGGGAACATCCGGAGCGTCTCGAAGATAACCCGCTCGAGGTACTTCATCTCCAGCGTGTCGGCGAACGTGGCCTTGCGGCTGGAGTCACCGAAGATCTGCCGCAGCTCGGCGTACACCCGCTCCTGCACGTCCTGGTGAATGCCGAGCAGGCAGAGCACGAAGCTGGACCCGGCCGCGGTGGTATCGTGACCCTCGAACATGATGGTGTCCACCTCCTCCTTGATCTCCTCGTCGCTGATGTTCGCGCCACCCTTCGCCGACTCGATCATGAGGTCGAGGAAGGCGAGCCGCCGCTTCTCGCCGATGTCGTTCTCGTCGTTGTCGTCCAGATCGTCGCGCAACATCGAACCCTGCGAGATGAAGGCAGGGCTCTCGCCCGGCTTCTCCTCCTTGCCGATGATGTCCGAGAGCGAGGGCGTCGGGAGCTTTCCCTCGGCCGCGTTGCGCTCAAAGATTGCCTTCTTCTGCTTCACCACCTTTCGGGTGAGACTGTGGATGATGTCCAGCAGGCGCTCCTGCTCTTTCTTCACGCCCGTCAGATTGAACAGCGGGTCCAGACGGAGGTGGATCTTCAGCTGACGCTTGTGTAGAATATCGCACATCCTATCGACGAGAGAATACGTTAGCTTGCAAGTCGGGTGAACTATCTACAGGGTGAGTGGAGTGAACTTACTTCATAACAGCCATGGCGTACTCGAAACCTTCCTTGTTCTCGCCCGTCCGGTTGGAGCCCATGGCCGTTTCGAGCAGAATGTCAACCGTTACCTCGCTCATGTAGTCGTGGCAGTCGAACTCGTGGCCTACCTCGCGAGCCATCCGCTTCACCACCGCCAGACTGTTGTCGTTGAACACGTCGATGAACGTCTTCAGCACGTTCTGGTGGAAGGCGGGCGCGATCAGCTTCCGGTGCGAGCGCCACTTGTCACCCGAGCTGATGAGCAGTCCATCACCGAGCCAGGGCTTGAAGAAGCGGTACTCGCTCGACTTCTCCAGGTGCACGTAGCTGTTCAGGATGATCTCGACGTCGGACGGCTCGGTGAGGAATACCACCAGGTGGTACCCGATCCAGCCGCGTGCCACCGTCCCGTAGATGTAGCTCAGCTCCATCGCCTTCTCCATGATTTGATTGTGCGACTTGCCGAGCAGCATGTTGGCGTTGCCAACGAGCGGATAGGCGACCGGGCCCGGTATCATGTTGCCCAGCTTCACGTAGCGGCGCGTCTGCATCCACAGGTGGAACAGTGCGACTACCGCTAGCGCCAGCACGGTCGCCACCGTCACCGGCAGTACCCAACTACCACCCTCGACCGGAAGGCGCTCCGGGATGGTTTCGAAACTCATTCTGGTTTGATTGGGTGGAAGATGCTGTTGACTCCGGACGCGTTCTACTCCCAGGATCTACACCCTCAGGCGACACTCTCCAAGATCGGCACTGAACTGAACACCTTCGACACTGCACTAGCGCTGGATAAGGAGCGATATGTGAACACTGCGATGCACCACCGATGGTACCAACTGCTGCTCTGCCTATCTGTCGGCACCGAGCGAAGTATTTATAATAGGCACCAACCCGACCCGTACTGCTGCGTTCTCGGTGCAGTCTGACCTGTAAGGGTGGTACAGCGAAGTAAAAAAAAAACACTAGCACTCTATCCGCAAATAAACCACGGTGTAAAGAAAAGCTCAAAAAGACGAGAGTCGGCAACAGACTGCAATGGTGTTGGAGGTGCGGTGGTGCTGTTGTAGCAATAAACTTTTAATCAAATTGTAAATGGCAATGATTATTCATCAGGTTTGGCGAACGTGCCGTATACGCGTCTGCTATGCGTACAGCGCCGCAGATAGCCTCCCTTTCGCCTGCCAGAAGTTCTAATCGGCCTGGACCTGGTGCGAACCAGGCAGGTTCTTTGATCTTTGAGGTGTTTTTGGTGTTTGGTGTTTTCTTTCCATTTTCGAACCCGTCACCATTTTTCGGCCCTACCGTACATCGATCGCAAGCGATTACCTATCGAACTGTCGGCGTGCGCAGAGTGGCGTTCGAGAGCAGTGCGTTAGTGGCGTTCGAGCTCTTTGAGATCCGTAGAGCTGTTCTAGCGTTACACCCAGCTATCAAACGATGCATCGAGCAACCAAAGCTTCGAAGAATCTTTCCTCTATCAACCAGCGATGGTAACTATAACCACCTGCAAAGCTATTCTACGCTAAGTTCAAGTAGATCATCTGGTATTAAGTATTTGGTCTTGAGTGAACCCTTTACCTGTGGGTAATAATTCATTGTCTTTGAGTAACTTGTACTGAACTTGTAAGTGGTAAGGAATAGGACTTCTTTTAGTTTAAGGGTGTAGCAGCTAATGTTGTTATATTAGATCATCATGGATTTAGGTGTCATAAGTCTTAAGGAAAGTATTACGTAAGGTGTGACGTTGTACGATCATATTGAACCGTGAGATTTTGAGGTTGGTTCCCTCATATTGCAAGGTTGATTGATATTTTCACGGATGCCTAGGACGCCAGCAATAGGACTCGTAATAGAAACAGGTGATTAGAACACCATTCCGGGGAATCCAGTTGCTTCCTGCTTTCCGGGTATTGGTGATAACCTGCTCGCGCTTCATTTCGCATCGCTGGAGCTTGCGAAACTAGCAACGCAATCGGCCGGACATTAGCATACGCTCCTGACCTTCTTACCGGGGCGTTCGCAATTGGTTCGCCCTTTTAATTTCGAGTCATTCTGTTGCTGCTGCTTCTACCTTCCCTTGATCGACAAAGGTGGCGTTGCACCGGCCGCTTGACCCCGGGCGCTCGCTCACTCGCTCTTCGGCGCTGATTTAAGTCGTAGCTCATAACGTATTCCGCTGCATTCACGCATCGCAATGCACCGTCGGGCTTATGAAATCATCTACAAAAACACACAAACACACAGACGCACGGGGTTAAGTCCTTTCGTGACATCCTTTTACCCTCTCCCCCCTCTACCGAATGAATGATTCGATGTAACGATTGAAGTCGTACAACTTCTGTTCAGTTTACTCAGGACTTCGTACAGAAAAGCTGGTAGTAGATGGTAACAGTTAATCTCGCCACCGAAACTTAGGAAGTTTGCACTTTTTACCCTCTGAGGAAGGTTATTTTTAAATCAACAACAAGTAAACAAAAAAAAACAGTGTTTTTGTGTATAATTTTCATTAGAATACAGCTCTGCCTCTGTCTATAAATGTCAATATCGACATGATTTGGATTTATTGAGACACGTAGAAAATTAAAGTGCTTCTTCTGTAAATGTAGCTCGTAGGGCTCAAGAATCTCAATCATGGTTTTCGTTAGCTTCTCGCTTTGTTGCGCAAAACAGCAACTAGCTACTTGCGATTATAGAACGCGATATCGTAGCCAACACTAGCTCCAGGGTGGAAATTGGGATCGTAAGCCCCTTCACAAAGGGCGATGGCGAAATTTATGCGCAGCGGCATCATCGACGGATTGGGACCATTTGGTTCAACCCACAACTAAAGCGCCGAGACGTTATAGGGACGCAGGTTACTCTAGGTTTGACTATTTGCATGAGAAACGGAAACGAATCGTACGTCTGATCCGAGTATTCAAGGGCACCAGTTTGCGTATGCGATTCTCTCTCCATCTCCTAAGCCTTACTTCGTTTCGGTCGCTTTCCAGTTCTTTGTCCGGGTAGGGAAGTGGATTGATTCGGAGCAAATTTTGGCAAACAAATCCCTCGTCACGTGTGGCACGTGACCTCACCCTAGGATGAAAGTGTGCGTCGGTCTAGACGGGTTAACACTTTGATTATACATCGCCGCGCGTCTTGAGGATTGGAAAGCGGGTGTAGAACTTACGTGGTTTGACGTTTCTTATGGCTTTAAGACCGGGCGGGATTTCCTCTCCTTCCTTTTCTGTCGGTTCTAGCGGCTTTGTTCTCGCCTTTCTCGAAGCACGTGCGGTCGCGAGTTGAGGCATCGTCGGTTCTTTGTGCGACGGCACGTACGAACCTGTGCCAGTGCCGTGCGGTGGCGGATCATCAGTGCCGTCAACGCAGCTGGCCCAGACAACCTGGCAGTCGGAACGGGGGAGGGAACAGATCATCCGTGAAATTACATCACAATCGAGTACGCTGCGGTCTGGTTGCTACGGCTGGCGTCGGTTGTGCCGTACGCGGGCCAAACCACCACCCGCTAGCCCCGGTTAAGAGGATTGACCCTGGTTCCAGGCCGCGCCTGACCCGGGCCCGAGGTTGTGCCTCTGCGTTCCACTTCAGGAGTTCGATGTTCCATGCCACCATTGGTTTGCCTAAACGCCCGCAATTATGAAGCTTCCGAACCGGACAAGGTCATTGTCGTCGACGCATCCCATCCCCTAGACCCAGTGTGCTAGCCTAAGCGACTTAACAGGATCAGACCATCAACATATTCACCCCTTTTCCACTCGACGAAACCCACGGGAAAGCAGTTCATTCGGGATTGTCCCTGACGCAGCTAATCCAGCTCATCCCGGCAATCTCTCGCTCTCCCTTCCTCGGCTCTGTAAGCGGGCGACATCCGAATGGTACTAATTGGCGATTGTTGACGGGATGTTACGAAACAAGGCTAAGGCAGCTTATCGCAGTTTGGGGACTGACCGAGCTGGTAAGGTTAGGATTATCCGTTTGCTTCCGAAACGGGATCACGCAGAAATGGGAACAAACAAAACAAAGTATCCCGAGACCCAATCCTTTCCAATCACGGAGGGACCTGGCTGGGCACGCAAGGTACAGAGGTTAAACAATGAAGTAAAATAAACCTTCCTAATTCTGTAACAATTCGGAGAGTGAAATGGGATTGACGGAGCGAAAATTACCGATACAACGAAACGGAAGGAGATTGGGAAGGATGAAGCTGTCATACCGTCTACCGTGCGTGGGTCCCTCGCGGATCACGGAGCGGTTTCGGATGACCGGAAACCGGCTCGAAATGTTTCTTCCTCACAGGGGGGGAAAAAAAGCCATTCCACGGAAGCGTTTTCCGATTGATCGTCCTTGGGTTTTTGTTGATCGCTTCCTGAGGATCAAATTGATCAGGTTTTTATCCCAAGGTTTTGGTAATGGAGTGCTTTGCGCTTCCTTCGACACTCTCCATCTTCTTTTACGTAGTTTTTATGTTTGCTTTAGTTTTTTTTTGTAATGTTTTTAGCAGAAAGTAAATGAAATGTTACCAAAACCTGGTATGCTATAAAAAGGATAATAAATTACAGCAACTTTCATCGATTGGTTACTTTTAAACAATTCGGTAACAATGTTTTTAAAGCTTCATTAGAACTCAAGCAATCTAGAAAATAATCGAATTTATTCAAATACGTCAGACGTTTATAAATAAAGTCCAAAACAACAGCTTTACAATTCATTTTCACGACAATTACAAACGAATTACTTTGGATTGCGTTTTTGAGCTGTCAAAACACAAAAATTAATCAAAACTGGCTGTTAAGTGTTTAGATAATTGAGCTAGTGATGGTTTGAAAGCGGATCAGAAAGTGTTTGACTGTTAGGAAAAGTTACAACTCGTTTTAAGAGTGTTGTTTTGCAGAAGAGTTACAGCACATCCGAAGAAAACAATGCATTTTTACATTAATTACAAATGAATGACTTCGGATTGCGTTTTTGAGCTGTCAAAACACAAAAATTAATCAAAACTGGCTGTTAAGTGTTTAGATAATTGAGCTAGTGATGGTTTGAAAGCGGCTCAGAAAGTGTTTGACTGTTAGGAAAAGTTACAACTCGTTTTAAGAGTTTTGTTTTGCATTAGAGTTACAGCACTATCAAGAAAACATCCGAAGAAAACAACCCTCTCTTGATGTTTAAACCTCTTGGTGAGCAAAAATAACCCAGCCTACGAAGCGTGGGATGCGTGGTGCGATGAAAACATTGCGATAGGCGTGATGGAAACAAATCGTTGTCATCTCATTAGGACCGGATGGAGAAAAAACCGGGAAGAAACGTTTGACGTAACCGAGGAATGTGCGTGTTTTAATATTTGATGTTGGTTTACGGTTTGCATTTCCATTTTCGGGGCGGTCGGTTCCACCGTCGTTGATCATCTTTTCGAGCACTTCGGGGGTTGCGATGGGTTGTGCCTTCGTGCTCGGTGCCGTAAGGATAAGCCCGGCTGTCCCACCTCGGTTCCTTCCCCTTTTTACTCCTGTGTTTTTGTTTTTCACCGGAGCTTCTGATGGACGGGATTAGATTTACGATCCTGGAGCAAACTCTCCATTTCCTGAACGCCTTTGCGATGGTTCAACGTTTGCGAGGCGACGAGGGAAAAGCAAGGGGGTTGGTAAAAACAAATCCTTTACCAAAACAAAGTGGAAGCGGGACGCGAAGAGAAAGGTTTACCGTAGATGATGATCGAGATAAACAAACGGGATCATGGGAAATGGGGTGATCCTTTCCTTTTTTTGTTCTGCGGTAGGCACTGGACATTCGTCCCCATTTGTGGCCTTCCCAGACCAGGCCAGGATGAGGACGAATGTCACCAATCCTTGGAAGACGTCAGTGGTGATGGTATCTCCGGCGGATAGGAAAGGTAGCAGAACTCCAGCGAGCGCAAATCCCAGCACAGGCCGCTCTCGGAAGGGTAGAATAATAAATGTGTATCAATATAACCGCAGGCGTCAATGGTGGATACGCGTATCAGCTAGGACATCTTCATAAGGACGTCCCGGGGAGAAAGGACCTCGTCGGATTGTGGGCGCGTGTAGGCGAAGGACCTGTAATTTAATGTTACTCTGCTGTGTGCAGCATCATGCGGGATTCCTACGAAAACTGTCATCCTGAGACGGATCGTACTGGGCGTCTATATTATACGAGTCCTTCCGCTAGTCCTTCATATGTACAACGACGCAGGCAAGCCCTTTCGAAAAGGTATTTTTATTTTATATATATAGTGGACAACAAGCCACACCGAGCCCTCGTCATACACGATTGAGCAAGGTTGTTAGAGGAAACTCTAGTGCGATCGGTGTTTCCGAACCCCTGTGTGTGTGTTCCGAAAAACCAAAACATTCACGTAATTGCGTTTCGGGTGCGCGACCGCTCCGCCGTTGCCAGCAATTTCCCGCTCAACTCGGCCGTGAACCGGAAGGGCCCGCTAATTTCCTGCGATGTCCTGGTTTTCTTTTTCCACTCCTCCCGGAATGGGGGGGATGTCCTGACGATTTTTACCGGCCCTGTACTCTCTCTCTCTCTCACTCTCTCTCTTTAAGGCGATCGCGAGGGTGATCAATCGAGCGAAACATACGGTTTTTTTTTTTATTTCGTTTTGCTGTTATCTGTTTTTAATGTCCTTTCTGCTGACTCACTTCCGCTCCGACCGGGCAACGGTTGTTTGTGGAGTGTTAGAAGGTGCAATGAAATGAAAAAGTAATTTCATTTGTTCCCTTTTAAGTTCAACTGGATCATATAAAACTTGTTTTGACAATTAATTTTTGAATCGACCGTTATCTTTAAAGTGATGTTTGTATTGATGTGCTTAGAGAGTTCTCTCTTAGTTTTTAAAAGGATATACTCTTTACGCCGTGAAGTCATATTTATATTGATATTGGTAGCTCATTTTCGGACTAATTTTATAAACAAAAAATTCAATCGGTTGAGTGCTTTCTTTTTGTTGTTTTTAAGAACATTGTTAAACCGTTATTTAAATAATTTAAAATAGAGTTGCTCGAAATTGATCGATAAATAGCTTCTCCTGTGTTAAACCGTTGTGTTTTCTTAGGGCCATCTCTTTTATTTCAAAGACCGCTGCAGCAACCGCCTTCCGAACCCATCCGGAAGCGACGTTCCACTCCTGCGTAAACTTTAGCTTTGGTTGCGGTTTTTTTGGCCGCCTTCCGTTCGGACTTTTATTTTTCGTTTCGTTTGCCGAAGCTTCTGTTGGTTTGGTGGCTTCGAGACGCACTGTGCGAGTGGGATGCTTTTCCCCGAGCCCGAGTGCTGCTTCCTTGCCGGCAGGAAGTTTGTACAAACCGCATTTCCGTCGACTGTCATTTTCAAGGATGAAGAGGTAGGTTAAGAAAGAGAGCGAAAGAGACGGGCATAACGCATCGTCTTGGGTTTCAACGGTCGGTTGGCCGCTTCCGTCGCGCCTGGCACATATATTTGCGCAGTCCGCGAGTCCTCCTCAGCTTGGACCTGGTTGGATCGTATCCTGGTTCCAACAACTGAAGTGTAATCAGCTGGACGTTTCGGAAGCAATCGTTGTTGGGGATGAGGTGATCGCTTGAAACCACTTATGACAAGCGCTTCGATGCAAGATCCTAGGTCAAAGAACAGCGACGCCGACGCCGACCTTCCGGGCGGATCTGGTGGAAATGGCGACTGCGCGTGTTTGTGTCTTGTCCCGTCCGCTAATGAGCCGACGCTGTTGCGCCAGTAACTGGACACCGGGGGCACGAGTCTGGCACCTTCGGGAACCCGCCTCCGGGCGGTCACTTGAGACGGGAGTCGGTTCGCAGTCGTAGGGTTTCACCTTACCGTGCTTGGGTCGAACTGACCCGTGGCCTCTTTGGCCAGCTTGCTTTGACAAAATTCTCAACACTCGTGAACGTGCTCGTAACGCATCTGTCCGGTTGTTTGGTAATGGATTTTGTGCCATTTTTCTAGTCGCTTTGACAGCTGTGTTTGCTTATGATGCAATAACAATTCCTTAATCATTATCAGAGAAAATAATTTCTTCAATCCGTTGTTGCCTTCTGTCAAACATACGTACATTTGACCTATTAATTAGATGACTTTGAACCAACCAATCAGCTTTTGAAAAGAATTAGCTATTTGCTATTTGTTATTTGAAACAAGAAGCGATCCAAAACTAAAAGTAATACAAAACCAATCTCAAAATAATCAAAGTTGTGGAAAAAGTAATAATAATTAACGATTATGAACATAAGTTACGAAAAAATAAAAATACATTGCTAAACAAATAGATAGCGTCTGTGTCTTGAGTGGTTTCGGAACTGCACTGTATCCCTAACTTGCAGAGAACGGGAAACCAACGGACTATGATGTTGTGTGACAAGGGTTTTCGCGCGTCTTGGTGCCACACAGTGGGAAATGGGGTGGACATTAAGGTGCAAAGATAACAGTTTGACGGCCAGAGAAGAAAAGTCCACTGTTATCATTCGTCAGTCAGTATTAAAGTTGGTGGTATAGTGTATAAATTAATTATTGAAGGAAAAATAAGTGAAAAATCATTGGATTTGTTCTTTTTTGGGGGTGCGAAATTGTTTCAACATTTTTGATAGTCAGCTATCATTACTTCTAAAAATTTTGTACTCCATAGATGAATGAAAATGCAACATATGAACTATAGTAGTATTAGAAACTAATTCGTTGGGACGCTTAGTCTTTGCTTGGATTTCTAAAACGCTAAAGAACTTCGAAAAAGCGAAACGCTTGGTGCTAAAAACGCTTGGCAGTCAACGTGTCAAAAGGCAAAGGTACCGATTGCCATTCAGCAATTTATTTGTTCAGGCTTTGGTATAGATTTTAAATATCACAAAACCAATCCGCGTTGGTTTTATTTATTTGCCCGATGTTGTGGTGTTGACTTTCTTTGCAAAGCTATTTTCTTAATGTTTTTGGATGGGTCAATTCGGATGCCATTTTCCAAAAACCAGTAAATTCACTTCCTCTGTGCTGTACCACTGTGCAAAGCACTGTGTTTACGAGCGAGGACTAGAGGCAGCATTGGTCCACTTTGCTGGAAGACCCGTTTCAGGGTACCCAAGGTTTCGAGACGAGTCCCGGCGGATTCATCTCGTCACATGTTGCTTGGCTAACTTTTCCGAGAAAGGCCGAAAGAGGAAGCATTCGCCAAGGATCTCCAAGAGCCCAGAAATGGATGAGCCTGTCCGCCTGTCGTCGTCCAAATGGGTGCCATACCAGGAAACGGTCACGTCACTCGTCACGGGCGCAGGTTCAACTGCATCCTACCGCAAAACTTACGCACCGGAGTGACTCTTCTTCCGAGCATCTTTTCTCCATCGCTCCATTATTGATGTCTCCTTCGTTTGTCACTTGGCCAGCGTTTATTGTGACTGCGGTCTCGCGCGGCCAGCTTCGAGCCTCGTGCACATGTGGGAAACATTTGAATGCGCGAGCCAAGGTTTGGTGTTCGGTTACTGGGTGCGTAATGCGTGCCGGATGTGTGCGTACCACGTGGATGGGCGAAAGCGGTTGTCGCGAAGATAGTTTACGAAATTCGGGCCTACCATGCCGACACTGACGACGGCCAGGTTGGGCCACATGTGCCCGAACTCGTACGACTCGGTACGTCGACTGCTCAACATATGGCGTTGTGCGTCGCTTATGCAGCGTTGGGTAATTAAAAAAAATCCCATCCTGCCCGCCCTTGTCACGTGTTGCGCAGCCTCAAAATCGAATGACAAGTATTTTCTACCAGTGTATCTTGCTTTTCGTTCGATTGGACACGATTGAACGTAAGATATTTGCAGGCAAAACATACAAACGGGACCTCGCATTCCCACTTGACAGATCTTTATTTTGATTTGATTCTGAAAAAATAAAAAAATAACATTACGAATCTATTAAGAATAAAAAGGAGTGGATAAACGTTTGATTGAACATGGGATATTTTAAAATAGCGTTTCAAAATGTAGTTTTGACACCAGAAGATTCTTCTTGTAGGGGTTAATTTGACAAAATTGAAGTTATTCTGCACAAATTCATAGAAGCAAGTACGTTAGACAAAAGCTTTAAAGCTTGAAACACTTTACATACTAATTTATTGCTACTTATATTAATCTTAAACTAGTTTATTTACTTATGAAACGAAGTTACGAATCAATTCAAGTATTGATAGACAATTTGTTCGCTGATTTTATGAAGTTATGTAAATAAATTGACTGCGATTTAGCTCACTATCATTTTTGGCAATTTTTTGCCGATTTTTTTTTTCGACAAGAAGACGCCCAGATGTTAACACTGACGCCACGTTTGGCTCCGATGTTGTGTGCGAAGGAAAAGAAAAACAAACTGACTCATCATATCAAACAATGACGCGCCCTTCTGGAAGAGAAGAACCTGCGCGAAATTAAAAATAAACCCAATCGGGCAAACCATATAAGCCTTTGACTCACGTTGGGCACGCCAGCTATTTGACCCATTTCCGACCCGGGGTGAGCCAACTATCCCCCTCCCCTTTCCCTCCAGAAAAGGCAGTCAGAACTGTCCGGTCAGTCTCGGGTTGATGATATATTTAGAATGATTGTA
Source organism: Anopheles ziemanni (assembly GCF_943734765.1). Taxonomy (NCBI): domain Eukaryota; kingdom Metazoa; phylum Arthropoda; class Insecta; order Diptera; family Culicidae; genus Anopheles; species Anopheles ziemanni. The sequence continues at coordinate 5,938,776 of NC_080707.1, read as the reverse complement.
GAATGGCACAGAAATGTCCGCTATTCCCCAAGCGAAAATCTACCCCAGCGAAGGTTTGATTTTTCTCGGTGGAAGAGGTTTTTGGCAGCCAACCGGAGGAGCGGTACACATGCATATCTCGGATGGAAGAAAATGAAAAAATAAACGCCAGCAAACGGAAATGCACATGCGTGAATGGAAATCGAAGCATCTGCGAAGCAAAATCCAAACACTCGCACCCCATCACGTTTGACGGAGGCCAAGATGCGGACGCGAGACGGAAGCATACGCTTCGCGTTGCTACAGGTCAAGAATGGGCCGTTTTTTGTGCCGTTCTTCTGTTGTCGCCTGAAATCGGTACAGCATTTTTCACACCAATCTTGAAACTGTACTTTAAAAATAAGTGTACCATTATTTCATCATTACCTTTTACTGATTGGAAAGTCGTATTTGTTCTGTCGAGGGCTGAATTCTTAAGCCTGTATAGAAGTAGATAACCAAATTATAAAACAATACAAATTATAGTCCATTTGTTATTGAATGAATTGAAATGAAAAAACAAAACAAATTGTAGAAATTGTAAGAAAATGTGTAAAAGAAAAGCAAAACGAAACTAGTGAACGGGAATTAATGTAGAAGAAAGTGATTCGAAAGACACAATAGCAAGTGCAGAAGAGGACGAAGAGTAAAATAAGTTCAAGCTAACACTTTACAATACACTGAATTTGCGAAACCAAATCAAATATTTAATTTTACATTTAAAGAAATTAGTGCAAGAACATTCGATGATCAAGAGATTGAAGTAAAAATTAAAACGATCAAATTTGCTGAAAATGCCTGTACTTCATCGTCACTTGCATCCGAGAAAATGCGTGACTCTCCGCGCAATGATGGGTTTGTACTTCCGGTTTGTTTTATAATTTATTTTTTTATTTTTCAACTTTCCAACCAGAACGGTTGTGGTGTTATATTTCCAATTGGAAAAATAAATGCATCACGTTCTCGATTGTATGCGCGAGGTTGTGAAAAAATCAAGGTCTATTGGTTGGCTGTTTCGATCGACAAACTTTTTTTTATTTGTCTGGGTTGCAAAGAACCTTTCTTTACCGCTACCTTTTACCTTCGCATCGATCTGCACCGTTATTGGTTCACTTTCACTTGAGGAAAAGTCCCGGATCCGCGCAATACCGTTGTCGATTACCCTGTGCTGATGTGCGCATCCCTTTTCTAGTTCTTATGCAACGTATTCCAGCCGAAAGAAATCAGTTTTTCCTTCTCGTGCGACGACGACGGTCTATTATGTTCTTATGATGTACGGTTTTCCTCCGTTGTTGTCCTCTGCTTCTACCGACTCCTCCTCGTGTGCCTTCATTTTTCCACTCTCGCTGTCGCGTTACGCACTTCGGCTGAACTCCTGGAGATCGTTTTCTTTGCATTTTTTTCCCTCTAACGAACGTTTTCGCTTCGCTTTCCGTTTTGTCCGTTTACTTACTTACGCTCTATCGAACGCTACGGATTTTCCTTTTCACAATAATCTTATCTACAAACGAACGACGCTCTTACGGGACCGGGTGGGAAGGGGCGGAGGGGTAAAGTAGGCCAACGTACGCAAGGAAAAAGGATCTCCCGGGAGCCGAGGCGAACGGCAACCGGGGAGGATCCCATAAAAATTGACACGGGGACGCAACCGTGGCGGGAGAAGGGAAACACGGGAATGGAAAGAAGATACACACAAATGATAGAAGGAAAAAGTAGAGAAAATCATAAAATCCGGGAGATCCTTGATCCTGATTCCTGCCGCATCGATCATCGGTGTTTTTCGGGTTGTGTCTTTTCGGAGGGTTTTTTTTCTTCTGCTTTCGATCGTTTTTGCCACACACTCTCCCTCCACTTACGTCGCACCGCTTCCTTCGGCTGAACGAGCCAAGAAACTCCTCCAAGAAGCGGAGTGCAGTTGCAACGGGGGTTAAACATTTAATCGTAACGAAATAATAACGAGAAAAACGAACAAAAAAAAAATCGGTGCACTGAAAAGCAAAGGCGAACAGAACGAAAACTCGTAATCCCACTCGCGGCAAAGAAGCGGAATCTTCCACGCTCGAAAAGGAAGCCGCGCAGTGCGCGCGTGATTTTCCGGCGACATCGAGGATGAAGGTGAAGCTCGCTAGTTCGCGACGCCGAAGGAACGGGGAGGGCACGGGGACGCCGTGCGATGTAACGAAGGTTCAAGAGCTTCCGTCGAACTGGCAAAGCAGGTCCTTTGGGTCACCGAATGTGTGTGTGTGTGTATGTGTGTAGCGCTATTAATGTGGGAGAACGCGAGTACCACTTCGGCCGAATGGAAGCTGGAAGCCTGAAGAGGCCGTGCAACACTCATCGACTCCGCGCGAGAGGGTCCTTTCGGGCCTCCATCGAGATCGCTGGCGCTGATAAGGACAACCCCAGGCAGTAGAGAGACATACACACACACGGACTCTTTGGTACACTTTTTTTTCATACAACATGGTTGAAAGTTAGTGTTTCAAGCCAAGGGGTGAATTAGCAACAGTTGAAATTCAAATCATAAACGGTTGGAGGTGTATGATCAAATCTTGATTCCTATAACACTCGACATGCGAGAAGCGCCCAGACAAATCTCATACTAGATTGAAAAAGAACAAAACTGTGTACTTTGGAGGTTTTCCATTTTACGTTAACTATGTCCTTTAAATTATATCATAATTAGTTTTAGTAGATGCGTTTTATTCTCTTCAGCTAATTTTGGAGTACTGGCGGTTGGTTCTTGCCGCACTTTTTTGACTATTCTTCTTTCATAAACTGTCTGTAGTAGTCTTTTTCTCACAGTTCGTGGACTATTCTGCCCTCTTCGATAACACGCTGGACTATGTCACCAACTTTTCGCTCTGAATATGCTTTGCAAGACAGTTCGTAATTCGGTTCCTCAATTCAACGCCAGTTTCCATTCTTCACTCCTTCGTTTCACAACAGAATTCAAGAAAACTACGCGTGAAACAAGTTTGGAAGCTGTCCTGAACCCCGTATGCCATAATTACCTAAGCTCACTTGATCAGTTTTAAGAAAACTGTATGATTATTAGCTTATTTGTGATGTTTTAGCAAAGATATTCCAGCTTAGAACATGGTATTTTAAGTTTTTGCCGAAATTGAAATGGTTACTTACCATTCAAGTTGCTTGTTCCATTTCTTCAGCGAGTTGGATATTTTAGTAATAACTTCCTATGTATTAGAAGCCATTAGATTGCTTGAAAGAGCCTCACCGCTATTTCAGTTCCGGCCACTGGAACCTGGCTGAGACGTATCCTCACCGCATTTACCGTCTACAGTTCACATAGAGCTCGATTGCCGATTGGCTTGCTGCCGTTGCGTCTAGGCACATAGACCTCATACGCAATTGCGCGCTCCCGATCGTGACTTGGATTGATCTCTCCGGAAAGGGGCAACGCCGATGTGAACCGGAATTGTGCGCCGTTTTCCAAACCCCTCGTGCGGTACGGTCGCGCTTATTCTCCATCGACCTGCAAGTACACACAGTTGGGAAGCGGCGGGGACTTCCGAAGGGCATGGGGAAGGCAGGATCTCGTGATCCGTCGCGGAAACGGTCCTACCTAAAAGGACGAGAACGAGAGCGAAGCGGGGAACAGAAAGTGTCAGCAGAAACAAGGACCCCTGTACGTAACCGAAGTAACATACATAAGTGCAGCACCGGGGTCGATTGTGTACCGGGAGTAATCATCAGTTGGCACGGCAGGAGTGCGACATTCTAGAAGAAGAAGAAGAAGAAGAAGAAGAAGAAGAAAAAAGACCACAACAACGAAGCTAACGTGAAAGAGATGAAGGATAAATATAATAACAGTCAAAAGTAGTGAGGGAAAACGGGAGGCACTGCATCATATAGGTATGAAGGGAAAGATCACATCAGTTGTGTGTGCATGTGTGTGGGGATTTTTTATTCCCGTGTATAGTTTCCCTCGTGGGCCTCGGGAAAGGAGACAGCTGATCGGGAGCGCCGGTATTATTTAATATCCCTCGGAGGCCGGGTGTTTTTTCTTCCCCCGGGGAAGTGGTCGACGCCTGCCCTTGCCGCAGCAAGGAAGGTAGCGCTGGGCACGCGACACCGAGGCAGAACAAAAACAGCCACGGTGACGGCAGCACACGGAACCAGTGTTGTGCCACTCCCGGAGCCTCGAGAATCGTTCGAAGCGGTCTATCTAGCGTCCATCTTCCAGAAGTTCAGACCGAACGCAGTGAATGGTGGTGTTGTGATAAGTTCCAGTGTCGGAAGTGAATGTCCAAGTTTGGAGAATCTCCAACCACACGCCTGGTTGACTGAGACTTCGATGTTGAGTGCCTGAAGACGATCGCTGCTGAATTGGAGGAAGTCCACCCTCGTGCCTCGGTGCAACCACAGTCAACGCTCCACTCAACATGCTGTCCGGACCGTCGGCGGCGGGACCGCAGCCCACCGGCACGACCATCACCGTGCGCAATCTCGTCACCTCGCTCAACCCTCTGAAGCGGATGAAGCTGAAGGAGAACCAAGCGTTCGCGACCGCTCACGCGCCCTCCGAGGAGCTGGTGAAGCGCAAGCTGCCGTTGGGGAACTACGTCAGCGCCGCCAACATCATGCCCACCGGAGGGCGCAACGCCGAGGTGCAGTTCCTGCTGCGGGAGAAGATGTTCGGAGCTGTACCGTCGGTGGATAGCAGCAGCAGCAGCAGCAGTGTTGGGGTTGTCGGTGGCAAGGGACGCAAGCGGAACTCGGGCGTGGAGCAGAAGGGTGCCGCCTCGGCGGTCGAGCGTCGTAATGCGCGCGAGCGCAACCGGGTCCAGCAGGTCAACAACGGGTTTGCGGCCCTGCGCCAGCGCATCCCGGACGAGATTGCTGAGGCGTTCGAGGCGGGAACGACGGCTCGCGGGATGCACAAGAAGCTGAGCAAGGTGGAGACGCTGCGGATGGCGGTGGAGTACATCAAGAGCCTGGAGCGGCTGCTCGAGTGCTCCGGTGCAGCGTTCACCGACGAGGTACTCCCGAGGGACAGCCAGCTGCCGGCGACGCCGCCTCCGGAGCCGGTCGGCCATCCGACGAACTTCTTCCTTGCCATTAAGCCGCGTGTCATCGGGAAGCCGAGCGGTCCGGTGGCGGGAGTCGCAAGCCACGCCATGGAAGCCGGCCCCCTGGAGGCCGGGCTCGATCAAACGCAAATCACCATCATCAACGGGCATCAGTACATGCGCATTCCGGGTACGAACACGTTCCAATATCTCGACCCGGAGCGCCTCTACGACGAGGACCTGGAGTCGTCCACCGGGCTGGACTTCAGCGAGGACTCCGGGACCCGCGGGCAGCTACTGCTCGACGAGGAGGATGGCGCGGATGAGGAGGAGGACGTCGACGACGAGCTCAGCGAGTCGGCCCTCGCGCTTTCGCCGCAGAGTAACTTCACCCCGGACTCGGACGGGAAGCGCGATGTCGACTCATTCTATCACGCACTACCGGTTGGGTGCGTCCCGCAAGTGGGTTCCTGTCAACAACAACAACAACAACAACAGCAGCAGCAGCATCAGGAGCCAAAGCCACTTCCAACGACGGCCGGCGAAGACCTCGGTTTCGATCAGCAGCAGTACGAAGACCTGATGCTGATCAAGTCCGAGCTCGAGGACGAAGCGGACCTCACCGAGGACCCGGCGTTCATCAGCTGGATCGAGACGAGCCAGCAGCTCCAGATCCAGCAGCAGCTCCAGCAGCAGCTCCAGCAGCAGCTTCAACAGCACCAGAGCATTCTGGACTAGGCCCCGATAAGACCATCACGCGCTGCCATCGCTATCAACTCCTACGATCAACTTCCGATACCCGGTGTGGTTCTCTATCGAAGAAAATCTAACTGACCAACCCTCAACCTTCAACTCCCGCGATCCGGCAGGTCTGGAAAACGATGCCTTAACGATTGACGCCCGAAACCCGTGTGTACATAGAGCTATATAACGACCCAATTGTTTATCACGTTTATGTGTAGTATTTATTTTATGAGGAAAACCACCTAATTTATTACCCGATTGCCTTGGCGAGATGCCAGAAACCAGGAGCAGCAAGGAGATTTTGCGTAGACGACGAGGAAGAATGAGCGCCATAATGTCGAAAGTATACGCAAATGTTAGAAAAAGGAGAGCTTCAAAATTATCGCTTCACCGTTAGGCTGTAAACGTAATTTGCTTATGACCAATAAAGGATTTATACATTGAAAACAAAACTAAAACCAACGAAGTACTTTTATAAAAGATTGTTCAAATGCATTTTTCTGTTCAGTAGACACAGATAATTTGGCTTTGCTCAAACAAGCTAAAGCAGGCACGGCCGAAAACAGTTGCTTTAATCGGAAATCTACATTATTTTCATCGAACCTACCATGGCTACGGCTTACCGTACAGCTCTCCCTAAGCAAACATTTCATTCGTTCAGCCTCCGGAGGAGACGGAGGGAAACCGGGGGCACGGCCGGTTTCGATCGGCGAAGGGTCTAAGCTGGCATGGAAAATATGTACATGCTTTTTAATAAAAGAAAATGCGGCGAGCGCCAGGAAGAGACAGCTTCGCCCGATGCCAACTCGGCCACAGGAAAGGGATCGCTGCGCATGGAAACATTAATCAAGGACCCCTGCGTGCGAGGCCGAAACCCTCTGCGGAACCCCTCGCGCGCTCGACTCCCAAAAGGACGTATACATAGCCGCGCACACACACACACGCACGCACACAGATGGTGGAATTCACACGATTTCATCAAGGTGACGTGCGCCGCTAAGGTTCCGTTGGTATTCCCGGCCGCATTCGGGAACGTAAAATTCCGCCAATTGTTTGTTAGACCGGCCTCGGTGAGGTCCTGTCCCGCGGGGTTGCGGCGGTTGCGGAGAGATTTGCCTGTGCGAGATTCGGGAACGAGATTTGTCTCGCTGTGCCTATCAACACACACACACACACACACACAGCACACAATGGCGAGTACGAACCCTCGCGCGGAGTTTCCACAGGACTCATGGGTCCTAGCGTACCTTGGTTGATTTTCTCTTGACGTTAAATTGAATACAGGGGCGACAATGCAGGGATTGCTCGAGGAGGGAGAGGTGGCGTGGTCGCGGGAAGGGGGATCGTTGTGTTTGGCGCACGACTTACGGCAAAACGTGAAGTCGCTTGAGCAGGCTCTGGAGCAACGACTCATGATTTGGTGCTATCGGTATGGATAGATACTGACGTTTTCTGAAGAGTTCTCTAGAGCTAATGACTAGGTTAATATTTCAACGTGTTCTCCATTTGAAGACGTCTTAATTCTTGATTTAAGAGAATCAAACCAGATGTCTGGGATATGTTTTGCAATACCACACTTATTGATCCTTTACTCATGAATGACGTCTCCACCAAATTATCAGTCGAATGTCAATTGAAAGGAATATCATATTATATTGTGTTACCCGGTTGACAAAAATTCAAATTTTTTGCAGCTGTCATGTAGTACCAGCAAGTTTTTCCATGGCAGATTGCTGGGACTCTTGCTGGAACTACATAGTACCAGCAACAATGTCAATTTCTGTCAACCGGGTATTCTTTATCTGTCAGAAGTTTTGAACTATTGGGATACTTCGTTTGCTTTTTCTCCAAAGCCAAGTTTCATCAATGAAAATGTTTCTGCTATAAATCAGTTCTATTCCTATAAGAATAAACGCTTTAACACGCAGAGGACAACCAAGAGAATCGCGCTGGCAATTGGATTAGCAATCGGGAATGAAAATCAAGCAAAGACGCGTAGTCTGAATATGTTTATTCAAGAATCCTGCTGAGCCTTTCATCGACGCTCTAAAGGATATACGCAGTCCTCCAAGATCCAAGGCTTTGTTTAGTCGCCTATACTTTTACCGACTCTCTTTTTGACTGGGCACCCGAGAACGGGACACTAAACTCCGGGTCCTGTCAGGAAGGGGCACCCTTGTGGACACGCAAAAGAAAAATTCGGGACTAGGAACATCGTTTGGGGAACCCTACCGAACACCAGCCCAGAGAGAGAGAGATTGTGAAAAAGGCCAGAAATAAGTGCTAGCCGGCGTACACAATGGAGCACGGTAAAAAAGGACGCGTTAAGCAAAGCATGGAGGGACCAGCGACAAACACACTCACACACACCCATGAATACCCAGGACCCTAAGCCCCGAGGAGTAGGAACGAGCAAACGAAGGAAGCAAAACAATAATCAGCCAGAAAGGTACAAAAAAAAGGAATCGGGCATCATCATCACCATCATCGTCATCGTCGCCGTCATCAACACCATCATCGTGGTCCTGTTTGTTCTGTTCGATGTTCGGTCCTCGATCCTCCTCAAACACCCTCCGCCATCGATGTCAAGAAAAGCGTGCCATCGAACGCCGAGGCACACGACCCAGCCAGACTCTCGACTCGACTTCGTATTTACCTCGGGCGCAGGCGCTGGGAAGATTGGCAGCTGAAGCCTCAAGCGGGAGGTAAAGCAAGATCCACAAAAAGGACGAGCAAGAAAGGGCGAGGGAGAGAGTGAGAGAGAGAGAAAAGCATGACGGGGACATCCAGTGGAGGATGAGCCGGCAGAAATTAAGGCTGGACCCTTTCTGCTCGCTTGGGGTCTCAGGGTTTATCCGTTTTCGTTCGGGACTTGGGACTGTCTTTGCGCGCGGAATAATGGATCGAACCGTCGAGTCGCTAGAGCTCACCAGGGAAATGGATATATCCATCGATACTTACAGCATGTACTTGATTCGAACGCAATCGAAGTCGTGGTTGGTGAAACATCCTTCGAAATTTAGTTCGTTATCAGTCCAACTTTTTTGCTATAAGTGAGGACTCAGTCCAACACGTCTATCGACAAACACAAAGCATGCGAATAGGGAAGAAGAAATCTGCAACGATTGTAACGTGCACGTTCCAGATCCAAATCAGGTCCCACCCATGTCTTGAGGTAGGCGTTACCTTCATTCTTCAGGCCGAAGTCACCAACCAAAACTGTATCAGATCGGGCAAAACGAAAGGCAACAAATTATTCCTCCCATTGCGCAAAGCAAAAGGGGTTCGGTCGGCGTCGGGGTCCGGGCATCAAATTTCCGCCGTGATTCGGGCGGAAGTCCTTCTGGGTTCACTTTGTGATTTTGTCGTTCAGGCCGGGGTTTTGCCTACGTATGATTTAGCATTTACGTTTTACCGGTGCGCGCACCTATGACACCGGAAGTGGGACGGCGCGTGCAGAGAAGTAGGAGGCGCACTCTGCCACGTGCCGAGCGGGGACACAACTCGTGGGGGCTGTGAGTGTGAGCGCGTGCCGTGCGCGAGAAGGATCCGCGGAAGTACCGGAAAGGTCCTTTCTTTCCCTAGTTCACCCTTCACCTATGCGAAGGATCGCTTCCGTCGTGACGTTGGCTAAAGGGTGGTTGTGACTTAAGGAGGTACAGTTCAGCGAAAATGTTGATGAAGTACACACGCACGCGGGTGCGGTAACACAACATCCAAGGAGTTACGTGGACCTCAGAATTTTGTGAACCTTAAGATCAACCTTAAAAGCCCGTTCTTTCTAGGCAATCAGACGTAGTCAACAACGGAAGTACTTGATCTTCATCCACGAGGTCCTGGATCAAAATTTGAAAGGAGCCTCGTTGGATATGCTTTCCACTCTCACATTCTTCGTCCTGTACTCTCAGGTGACACGACCCAAACGCCCCTATACACACACACGCTCACGTGCACCAGAAATACCGAGGTAGGAGCCCAGGACGACCAAGTCAACGCTGCGTGTCGATGCTCGGGAAAAGGTGCGCCCGCGACTTCGGGGCAGATGTTTTCGTGCGCCCTCGTCCTGTTTTTACCGTCACTGTGTGCGAGCGCTTGTGCCGGTGGAGGGTGCCACACGTCCAGGTGTGTTTCGATCGCGGCGATCATCAGCAACCTTCAGGTCCTTGGCTCCTCCAACAAGGCCTCGGATCCTCCACTCCAGAAACGGAGTGCGAGGCAACCGAAAGGCAAATACTTTCCAAACTCATGGCAATAAACGCGTATAGAAATGTATAACACGCCGATTGGAACAGCTCCTCTAGCCGAGGACGTGCAGCAATGCAGGCCCTCAACCCTTCCGTCGAAGCGCGCTGGTTTTTTCCATAATCAAGGTGGCGGCAAAAACAGGACGCGCACTCCGAGAACAAGCGCTTGTCAAAACAACCCATCCAATCATGCGATTCAATAATAGTCCCCATCCCCTCCCCCTCTACCCTGGATCGATGTTGGGCGTTGATTGGATTGGGTGATTATCATTACGAGGCTTATGAGGCTGCCTTCTGGCAGCGGCATCCTCCGTACGCTAACTTTGTTGTCCGGGTGGGAAAACGATATCGCCATTAGCTTCCAGCACATTGGCTCGGTCTGGATAGCCGGAGTTTATCTTCAAACGAGGGCTTTCGGCAACATCAACAGAAAGTTAGTGAAAGCAAAAACAACAAACAGCCGGTTCGAATCAACCAAGCTGTGTGCAGACATTTCAATTCCCGAGACAAACCGCTTAGTGACATTCAAACTGGAGCAAAACGGATTTTGAGCAACTCACTTGCTCGTTTGCAACAACTCTTTTTGGTTTTGATTAAATCTTTGCAAAAATCACCCCAATACATACCCTAACACTGGCAGAATCGGTATTTTTATTTCATTTTTCTTTTTCTTTGCTCCTTCTTTGTACCCTTACCACCGTGTTATCATCTTTACTAGTATTTTATCTGTTTTTGGTTCTACGATCTACTTTAACAGAATGCAAACATGTTTCTAATGTTTGTTTGTTGATACAACAATAGTGATTTTGAATGTTGCTAAACACGCCCAAGTGAGCGATTGAACGCGTTAGGATTAAACAGTTCCTTTAACTTGTGTCGAAACAAGAGTTGAAATAAACTCGAAATAGATTTTTCAATCAAATGAGAGCTCAGAAAAAGAGTGCAGAATGTGTAGTTAGTAGTAATACAGTTTTATAAAAACCATTTTAAACAATATTCTGGAAACACAGCAAACTTTTGAAGTAAGTACATTTGAAAAATATTATTGAATGAAATTGAAAAATTGAACAAAACAACTTAAAACAAGAGTTAAAATACACACGAAATAGTTTCGGTAAGAGTTAAAATATACACGACTAGTAGCATTGCTGTTGAACCGTGTTATTATTTCCAATTAATTTGTTTTATATCATTTATCCTTTCTTATCTACACCTTAAATGTTAACTCTATTTGTAACCGCTACATTGTGATAAAATAAAGCAAGGAAAGAGTGAGAGCACTTCCGTTCGCACCGAATGTTTGTAATTGATTGTGCAAGGGCCTCCAAAGCGCACCAAACCAAACAGAGAGTCAATCAAATTTGGCTCTTCCAAATCGATTAACGTTCGTTACCGGATCTTAATCTTAACTCCCTCCACATTGCGACGACGTGCGGAACGCGCTGCTGGATCTCGGGTCGAGAAATAAACGAGCCCAGCGAGCGAGTGAGTGCGTGCCTGTAGTTTTGCTTTTATTAAAGGAGGAGGCAACCGATTCGCTCCGATGGAAGCTTCCAACGCCAACGGCACTCGGTTGCGTTCGCGTCTCCACGCGGTTGTTGGTTGTTATGTTGTCCTCCCGGAACCTGCGTGCCGCTTGCTGTCATCTCGCCCGCATCGTCCGGTGCAAAGTGCAGCAGCAAGTGCACGGCGCGTGTGCATCGGAACCCCGGCCGGGATTTGCGCGGGCTCGTGGGGTCCACGCGACCGCGAACCGCTGCCTTGCGGAGCCATAATAATGAAACGAAAATACCCGACGACGGTGAACAGCACGCTTGGAGGTTGGTGCTCCTCCTCCCCGGCTTCAGCTTCGTTCCTTCATTAGACCGTTGTGCAGTTTAATTTTATTTTCATTTATGTTTATAATTTTCGCGAGAAGGCAGCGTATTTGGGGTCCGTATTTTTTTTTCCTCCTCCATTTTCTGGTTCAGTTTCGGCGTTTTTCGCGGTGCACGGTTTCAGATAAATTGACGGCACGCCCGGGGCAGAATAATCCCAAACCCCCCCCCCCCCCCCACCCCTCCCCCGCGATGGGGTGGAGGCTGCTGCCGAAGCGTGGTGATGGCTAGAGCGGAAAACTGATTCCACAAACCCCGCCACCCGCCGTCGTTCACCTGTTTGTGAAACCGGAGAATTTATGTTTGCAAACGGTTAGGGTTCGTGTGCCGTTTGCTGTTGGTTTTTTTTTTTGTTTTTTTCATTCGAAAGAGCCGCGTGTGCGTGTGAACATGGCTAACAAATGACATTAATTTTGACTTCTTTTTTTTTTTTTTGGTTCTATTTACCGATGTTTCAATGCGACCGAAGCCCCCTTTTGCCAATCCGTTTCGGGCACATCGGGGTTTTTCACCTTCGAAAATTGATTTCATCGACACTATTCGGAATGAATTTTCCACCGGCTCCGTCCGGGGCGGTACGGCACACCGCACGGGTCCCTTCCGGTGGAAAAGGCTCATCGCGTGGCCGATAAATAATTTGGAACAATTTTGTTTTTTCGTTCCGGTCGTTCGAATTTACGTTCTGCTTAATTGCTCCTATGCAGCGCGTTCATATTTTTCCTTCCGAATCGGAGGCGCGCGTGTTCCTCCTCCGGTCGACAAATCTGCCGCTTCTGCCTCTTACCTCTTCTTGTGTTCTTTCCCACCCCCCTTTTTCGGCCGATCTTTCTTTCCCGGGAGCGACGAGATTTGCCGAACCTCCCCAGTTTGCACGGTTTCATTCACCTTTTACGCGTACTGTAATTATTTTACGTGCCACGGTTTGCTCTTCCTTAGTTTGCGATACAACCTTTCGGACTCCGGTTGCCGAAATCTTTTCCACACTGGTTATTTTTAATTCGTGAGTCAGCGGTAACAACAATTTGAGCGAGAACGAGGGGACAACCGAACGTTTGTAACGAATTCATAAAGATTGTTTTTTGTTTTACTAAATGTGTTAAGCAAATATTACCAAAGAAAGCTAAGGAAATGTTTTGAAACAAACTCTCTAAAACTTAACTCTTTTTTATATCTGTTTTCCAGTCAATCGACGAGTTCATAAAATCTGCTTCAGCTACCACTTTAATGCACCCGTTAATGGAATCCTCTCTGTTGATCAATAAACTACCATTACCACCGTTTTACAGTTTCCGGGTACAGTTTTGCAACATTAACTTTAAATTGTTATTACCGTTTGGGGGATGCGTTTTGTTTAATTTTTTCTGTTTTTCGATACATTCTGCAGCTTTGCATCATGTGGGTAAATACCAGCGCCCCGAAGATGAAGACATTAAGAGGGAGCGCGAATTTTAGTGGTGGAAAGGTCGAAAGGAGAGCGCGCCCGGATAAATAATTTGATAGCCAACGACGTTCGACGAAAAAGGTGGTTCAGCAACCTTGCGTCACTTTAATCCAACAGGTTTTTACCTTTAGTTTAATTCTTTCTAGACCCTCCAATGAGTGAACGGCTTGTGGAACAAATTAAACTCGAAATTAAACGTAGTAAGAGTTTGAAAAGCATGGTTGAATGAAATTTTAAAGGATTGATTTCGTTAATTAATAAATAATTAATCCTGGTTTCAACAAACCCTGGATAAAATCGATCGTTGAACACGCCAGGACAAATTACAATTAGATTTCCAACGAAATTAAACGTCCAAAATGGGAAGCAAACCAATAAACAGCGTAATTGAAGAAGAATCGATCTGCAGTTAGGACACAAACACGAAAACGAAGGTTTCCTCGTGGTAGTCACTCGTTTAAGCTGCTGTTACTTCCACCTGAAGCATCGCTTATCTGCAGCGGCACGGGGAATACGTTCGCCGGTAGATCACACCGGCTCAGACGACGTCGTTTGGGGCTACGATGGGTGTTGATAAGGTCGCGGGGCAATTACACGCGTCACGCGAGTAATATCTCCCCACTTTCTGGGAAGCCCGAAGGAGAAGAGAACAGAAAGCGAGCCCAAAAGCCGGTAGGGAACTGCTCACCGTACGTTATATAGACTTTTAAATGCTGTTTCGTGCGTCTTGTTTTCGAAAACACAGTTATTAGCTGAAGTTGCGTCTCTTGACTAACTTTATTAATCATTCGAAATTGGAAGTAAAGAAAACAACCTTCGGGGAAATGATCGTTTGTAATACAATATCGATACAACCTTTCCTGAGAGCAGTTATTAAAGGTTCTTTTGACTTTCTAGTATGTTTCTTTGCGATACTTTGACCGATGTTTTCATTAGAATACTTAAAAAGAGATAACGATAGCAATAAAAAAGACAAAATTGTTATAAAACCATAAAAGATTCTTCACTTCATCATCCAAGATATACAAACAATGTTTGTAAAAGAGGTTTTATGTTGTCACATACTCTTAAAGTTTTTAAATAAATTTATCAAAATAGTAATAAAATGCAAAGTAAAGACAAAATAGTGATTTTGAAAACTGTTTTTTCGATATTAAAGTTGATACTTAACATTCTCTTCTATTTGCGTTTTACAAAACGAATAAAGAACGTTTGATAAAACATATTAAACAAACTACCTGAACACTAGGAAGTCTTTCAACACGGTTGCCATATATTTTCCTCTTTCTTCCGATGTGCTTTTCCGAGATGATTTTCTGAGATGCTCAGGCGATCAAGTGTTCTCGGTATCAGGCAGAAAGTCCTTGGCCATTTGTCGTTTCGCAAGCAATCGAGCTACACGAGCAAGCTTTGACGGAAACCAAAAACCATCTGCTATCGAATTTCCACCGGGATTCTTTCGGATTAAAAGAATAAACAACAAAGATTGTTTCCTTTTTTTCCCCCGTGCGGAAGGATTGTACCAAATCTTCTCGATGCAGATTTGGGACAGTTGGCTGCAGAAAAAGGGTTCGGCGCGGTGGCACAAAAGGCGTTGAGGAGACGCTTCGACGCCACTTCGGAATACCGAAACAGATGGGCCGTTTTCTGCCTCAGGAATCAGAGAAACCAAAGCTCAACCACCGTCACCCTTTGTCACCGTGCGACGTTTGGGATGAAATCCACCCGATTCGGGCCAGGACGCGATCGACAGGTCTCGGAAAACGGTCCGATCGAACCGGATCGAATCCTTTCCGTGCGACCGTGAGATGGCACCTTACCGGGGCCAGATGGCAACGATATTGTCCGATGGTGTCGTATTGTTCGGTTGTTTCGTTTGCCAAGTACTTGCACTTTTCCTAGCGCTCGGGAAAAGAGTTTGTTAAAGAGTATCCAATGAGATGCAGCGCACTTTCGTTGGGATCAAATTTCTGCACAGATGTTGTTCTCCGTGCATCTTTCGATCGAGAGCTATGCTCTTTCACCCTTATGTGGGAAAAAGATTTGCATTTTTCTTATAAGTTTTCTTTATTTCCTTCTAATTAGTTTCAATTTTTATTAACATGTTTTTTGCAATATGTAGATGAGAACTTTTATGAATAATTAACAGCAGCTCTAACACTCTTGATTTGATTAGAGAAAAAAGTACGGATTTACGTCAAAGTAAGACTAAAAACTAAAGAAGAAACTAAGGCTCAAACGAAATTAAAAAGGAAAGGAAATAGTTTCGTTCGTTATGAAAATGCGCCTTCATAGAAGACGATTGTTTGATTCGATATTAGTCTCTTGATTAGATTAGAGAAAGAAGTATGGATTTACGTCAAAGTAAGACTAAAAAATAAAAAATAAACTAAGGCGCAATCGATACAAAAAATGAAAGGAAATAGTTTCGTTTCTTATGAAACTGCGACGATTGTTTGATTCGATATTAGTCTCTTGATCTGATTAGAGAGAGAAGTACGGGTTTACGTCAAAGTAAGACTAAAAACTAAAGAATAAACTAAGGCTTGAACGATATTAAAAATGAAAGCAAATAGTTTCGTTCGTTATGAAAATGCGCCTTCATAGAAGACGATTGTTTGATTCGATATTAGGCGATCAAGACAAGCAAAGGCTACTATATATTCCATGCGATTGAGCCTGTTGCCTATCTTTTACTGAAAAACTATGTAAATTTCGTCCTTGGTGTTTTTCTTTCAGTAAACAAAACATGAACCTCCGTAAAAAAAGGAAGAGAAGGAAAGGTACATTAAAATCCAATACTGATTGTCATCCACATCGCGACGCACGATCTGAATTATTTTTTATTCCATTCTCCATAGCTCTAGGATCGGCGTAACAGTACCCGACGTGGAATAGCGATAGCCACCGCGATCCTTTTTTTCGTTTCGACTTGTTTAATTCATTCCGTCCGCGGGGTCGGAGACAACGGTCAAGAGAAACGGTGGAGGGATTTCCTACGGGTACAGATGTCCCGGCTCGTGTCCACGTCCTGGACCAATCAGCCGGCTTTCGGCCCATTCAGCTCTACACCTGCACGAACATTAAACAAGCCTGTGTGTGTGTGTGTGTGTGTGTGCCCGGGGTCGCGCGCGCGCGCCAGAGATCCTCGCAAGGAATCTCGCCTCTTCGGTGAGGGTATTCGTGGCACGCTCGCCCTCGGAAACGCAGGTGATGGCCGAAGGATAGGCCAGGAAGGATAGTGATAGAACTGAAGGGCGAAGTATGGAGGCGACTACCAGCATATTTAGCGTGGACTTTGTTTTTGAGCTCACAAGTCGCATACCAAATTGGCTCAATTTTTTTAAGTACAATTTCCGAAATAAATTAGCTAAAACTTTGCAATTAAAGAAAGACCCTTTGCAGTTGCACAATATAAGAGAACAAAACTGGAGTAAAACAACGTCACAGTTGATAACAAGTAGGAAAGAAAACATTAAAAACAAAATATTCGAGTTGTGTGATTAAAAACACATGTTTTAAAAACAAAAACGATCACCTCTGTGCTGATTTTTGGTCTATTATTATACACGGAATACCTTACCTGAACATTTAGTAGTTGAAGAGTTATTTTAGCATAACCATTCGTATATTATTCGCCAGTTGAATGTTGATGTAAATCATACAATTTTTTATAACCCCCATGTTTCTTTTTTAAGTTTTATCTTCTTTATGGTATTTGTGTGTTTCATTATTTTCGTTCAATAAAATTCAATAAAAGATTAAATGTCTTAGCTTTTTTTATTTGCTTGCGCTAAGCAGTTTGCCTTAAGCTAAGCACATTTATGAGTTCATTCCAATCCCAACGGAATCTGCGGAAAAGAAGTTGCGTTCTATGGAAATTTCAAACCAACAAAGGATACTTCCACATGAAAAGGAACAAGCGAAACGTGAAAAGAAAATCAATATCAATGCGCTTCGGGATCGTGCAAACCAGAACGAAATAGATTTCCGTTCTAATCGTAGCTGAGCCATCGGGGCTTACATTGTCTGTTTTGACTACAAACGCATTCTTCCAGTCGAATTATTACCGGTTGCTCTTTTCAGTTTTTCCCCGAAGCCGAGCGCGGGGAAGCATCTCACATTTCCACGGGGCCGTAAAAAAAATTAATGAGCATTACGAACGGGTGCGGGGTGTGGGGGGGTGGAAGCCAATAATAGGGAAAAGAAAAGTCCCGCCGGCGGCCCGGATTAGGTTTTAATCCTTCCGACCAGGTACATCCAAGAGTCCTTGGACCTTCGGACGGTGATCGAAACCGTTGCTCATTTCTTTTTCCCTTTTGTCTAGCACTTCTTCATCCTTTTTTTTTTTTTGCAGCAGCAGCAGCAGTGGCGGTGGCAAGAAAAGGTGCGAAGGTACGGGAGTCGGCTCGGGCTCGGGCAAATAAATTAGAAGAAACTTGAGAAAAAGCGTCAACGCCGGAATGCCCGGGTGATTGTTTGGCAATCTAAACAGAAATTTTCCGCTTCCGTTAGTTTGATTTCTGCTTCCCTTTTGGGACGAGATGGAATACCAGTCAGCTTTACTTTATCCCGACGAGAAAATCCTCTGCATATCAAAGGAAACAGGACTATTAATGTTTACCCACAACTAAGTTTCAATTTATTTCTTACCTTCTGCACCGTTTTAGTTTGTTAAATATAGAAACAACTGTTTTCTATCTTTTCATACCAAAATATCAAGAAGGTGTAATGTATAACTTGATTTTACAATTTACTCAACCAAGATGTAGTGTTACTTTCGATATTTGTAATGTGTATTCTCTAGGGTTTTTGTAATTTTTCTTCTTGTAAAAAGTAGTTTATGTATAGATGCTATTATGGCAATAAGTGTTGTTTCTTATTCAAACCAGACAGTAAATTGTTTTTTTTTTTAATTTGATTTGATTCGTAATAGAAATCTATTTTCATCTTGTTATACTTTTTTCTTGTTTTTTTGAACTGCTTGTTTGCTTTGCCAGTGTTTATAATTTGATTCGATTAATAATAGAAATCTTTTTTTATTTTGTTCTACTTTTTTCTTCACAAGTACTGTTCTAAGTTATTTATTTGAATTGCTGATTTGCTTTGCCAGTTAGTTTTCTGAAACGAACAAATCAAATAAAATGAAAAAAATAATTAAAAAATCAAAGGAAGGTAGGAAAATTAGCCTGCCGGTCGCTAATTCTGAACTCTGCAAATGTTAAACAACGCTCGATAGTCTCAGTAGTTGTTCGATTGGCGCAATGCGGAAACCAGTGCGGTAAGTTAACGTCGGCCCGGAACCCGACCGAGCCGACAGCGGAAGCCAGCCTTTGTTGGACGCGCGCGCGCGCGCGCGCACACACATGAACGCAGCTTAACAAGGTTAAGGACAGCCGGAAGTCGGTGCGGTTGCTGAATAGAGCGACCGGAATGCAAATGCCCGACTTCCTGCCCGGCAAAGTCCCATTGTTTCCGGAGCGGCGGAGGCTGAGCCAAGATCGAAGCGCAGAAGAAAAAGGAAAAGCAATAAATAAAAAAAAAACAAATACAATGCACAAACCGAAGGAGGAGACTGCGTGGCAGGATAAGAAGAAAAATCTTACGACACGCACAAAGATTGGGCCAGCGGGAACGGTAGGGAAAAATTTGAGTATTCCATCAAATGCGAACGATCGGGCATCGGATTTGGCGTTTATCTTTTTTTTTTTTTCGTTCTGTCCGGATTTAGTTCTTGGCCTTGGCCGTTGCATCTTCGAGCAAAGGGCAAGAAGCAAAAGTGTATCGACGCTTCCTTAAGGCTTCCTTCCGCCTTCCGGCTCTGGAACTTCTCTCTCTCTCTCTCTCTTGCTCTCTCGTCCGTCGTTTCCTGGACACACGTTGGGATAGCGCATGCATTTTTCGGGATGAAAAAAAGAGCTTGAAGGATTGCAATGCCATTAACGTATTACAATTTGAATTCATTAGTCTTTGGAATACGAAATTGCTTGTATAATATATTATACATATTTTGAACTTTATTTTGTCTTGTCTTTTGTTCTTTTCATAAAAGTTCAAATTTTTGCATTTTCGAATACTTGTTTGATTGTCGTTTATTTAAACTTTTTGATTATATTTTGCGTTCTTGTTCCTGGAAATTGATTATGAATTAACATATTAAAAATGAAGGAAATTTACGAACAAAACTGACGTAACAGAATTGCCCGACCGTTGCCTCGGCATCAACCCACTGTGCGGCGGTGTGTACCTTGCGCGCGACTGAGATTTATTTTCGCTTCTGGCCCCTTCCGGCCCCGTTCCCAGTTGCGTGCGATTTAATTTGCAGTTGTGTATTCCGTTTTTCCAAGCTCCCACTTTACGGCCCAGGGCACGTTTCCTAAAAAAACACACACACACATACACACACTGATGCGCGTGGCAGGTAGTTGCAGGCGGTGGCGAAAGGAGCAGCAGCAGCAGCACAATTTGCATCACCGTCCAGGCCTGGACTGTTCGGGGCAACGGAGCTTAAGGATGCATAATTTTCGGCAGCCACCGCGCCGAACAACGCATGCGCCGTCTCGATCGTGCGTGCGGAAGGAGGAAAATCGAAAAGAAAACGGATCAGGTTGGGACAAGGGCGGACGGGTCCGTCTCGCCCGGGACGGAACAATATCAGAAATTATAAAAGATTGATTTTTCGCTCCGAGCGCTGCACAGCTTACATTTGCGCAAGAGCAGCACAAAGAACGAGTAGTAAAGAAAGAAATACACACACACATATCTCGTAAGACCTCTGCTTGAGCGCGCCAAGGAGGATTAAGGAAGATTCCGTTCCCTTCCGTTCCTGATTTGCCAATTTTCTTGCACTTCCTAGGCTTCCAGAGGTTTTTTAAGGAAAAGTAAAGGGACCATATTTCATGCAACTGAGTTAAATTGGATGAATTTATGTTGTATTTGTTTTTTCTTTTTGTTGTATAAAGTAGGCTCATGGTTTAAATTAACATTTTTAAGTTGCTTCATTTTATTTGTCGTTAAAAACCTGTTTGTTGTTTAGTCAATTTACTAGTTATAAACAAGTTAACACTTTTTTCCAATTTTCCAATACTTTCAACACTGAAACTGTAAATTTTGGTATATTTTTATTTAATTTTAGAAAACTTTTCACTTTTATAGATCATCTTCCTGTTTTGGTCCAATTTAACACTAGTTTTAATTCTCTTCTCTTCTCCTATTCTTTATACAACATTTTCGATCTTTAAAAAGCAATAACGAATCGTTATTGATTTGCAACGAAAAACTATAGAAACTTATTAGGTTTTGCTCTCTACCCGACTAATTTAACTTCTCTATAGATTATATCACTTCGAGGTACCGAGAAGGAAGGCTTCGCGTTATCTTTCAACGTCGCCGTACCCCTTTAAACCACTTTCCTTCTTTTTACAATGCATCGATCGAGATACACTTGAGAAATGAGAAATTTAAGAACTCACCCTCGATAAGCTGCCAAAAAAAAGGGATCGGTCGTGACATAATTTCTGGTTTGTGTTTTTCTTTCTCTCTCTCTCTCTCTTGTTGGATGCGCTACTTGCCAACTTCTAGGTGGAAAAACAGTTTTTTTTGTTTCGGGGCGATTTTATCGTACGCGTCCTTTGCGCAATCCAGCGTTTGTGTGTTTGGTGCTTTTGGTGAAAATTCGCTCCGCCAGTTTGTGCCAGCGTTTTCTCGGAATGACACCTTCCTGCACCCAGAGAAAGCCGTGGAGCGTTCGGTTCCAATTTAATTGCAGCGCTGTGATACACCAGCTATCCTTTACCGGGTTCCGATCCTCGCCCGAGGTTCGTCGCTTGGGCGCTTGGAAAGGTCCCACGGGCCTTAGAAGGCTTTCGCTTCTCGGAAACCATTTAGGTGAAGGTTCTGGCGTTCTGGTTTATTTCTCTTCCCGTCCCTAACCATTTTTCACACTCGAGCCTTCAGATCAGATAGCAAAAACCCGGGGGTAGAAAAAAAAAAGGATGCGAAAGCAAGTCCCGCTGTCGCTCGCGCAAATGATTGATTTTTAATCACTTTCCTATCGATCCGGAAGATCCTTCGCCCTTCGGCAGGGGTTTTCGGCCTGTGTTGATTGTTCTGCTCCTTTTTCGATCTACTTTTCTTTTCGCGAACCCTTTTCGATATGGGAAACCAGTTCGACGGAGGCCCTTGAGAGTTGTAATCCATCCCTAATCTTTCCCTCCCGTGCCCGAAGGAAGCCGAACGCAACCGAAAGGGATAATCGACCGAACATGCCCAGTCATGCCAGTCATGCGGTTCGGTGTAAAATGCGTGCGTTTCGGGTTCAGCTGCGAAAAGTAGAGCACACTGGGAGGACGAAACAATTTACACGCACGTTTAGTCCGGTCACCCTTTTTCCCCCGCGCGGGAAGGGACGCAACCGCACGCAAGGAGGTAAAACAATCAAACGAATTAAATCGAAAACGGTTCGAATGACGGGACGAACGGAATGATACCATTTTTACCGAGCGTGCGTTTTCGGAAAGGTTGGGCAAAAATTTTGTGTTTTGTAGGAAACGAAAAAAAAAAACCAAAAGGCCCCGTTTCGTTATCCTTTTGCGTGGCGCTTGCGGGGCCGAAAACAAAGAAAACGAAAAAAAAAACGCAAAGACAACGAAACGCTTGGAGAGGAAAGGGATCTGGAATCTGGTAATTGGGAAATTAGAAAACATGATTCAAATATTTTTATTGCTTCATTATCCTTTCGAAGCGGTGGGTCCTTTCCGAGCGAGAGCCGAATGATTGCATGGTTTCACTTTTCTCCACCTTTAATTGCTCCCTGTGTGTGTGTGTGTGTGTGTGTGTGTGTGTGTTTGTCCGTATCCATGATGTAAAACGGCAAGAGCAGAGGCCGCTCGTGTCGGAGCATCCAGGACCCCGATTTCCCACCGTCGATCGGTGTCAGCGTTTCGAAACGCTTTAATTGGCGCACACTGAACGCATTTCCACAGTTTTCCAACACAATCTTGGTGGCCTCGGTTTGGGAACACCCAGAAGCGGTAAATAAATGTAGCGATCCTTAAGATAACTGATCCCCCAGCAATGCCATGTTCAGTGAAAACGATTCTGTTAAATCGAGAAGTTAAACAAATCAAATGAACTTAAAACTTATATTGTTTCAAGCAAAGGATGTTTTCGGATGTAATTAATAAACAGAAAAACCTGTTCTACGTCCACTCTAATGCCATTACCTTCATCAAATGTGTAGCAAATGGCTTAGACATAAAATAAAAATAAAGACACACTCGTGAACATAAGTGTGCTAAAAAGATGGTAGTAAAAATGGTTATGAGACTTCAGCAGTATCAAAACTAAGGTCTTTTGTTTATATTGAACAAAAAGAGATTGAAAAATTGACTAGAAAAGAAACACTTTCGAAAACTATGTGTGTGTGAAATGTGTAGCAAATGGCTCAAATATAAAATAACATAAGTGTGTTAAAAATATGGTAGTAAAAATCGTTAAGAGAGTTCAGCAGTATCAAAACTAAGGTCTTGTGTTTATATTGAACAAAAAGAGATTGAAAAATTGAATAAAAGAGAAACACTCTCGAAAATTGTGTGTGTGAAATGTGTAGCAAATGGCTTAAATATAAAATAACATAAGTGTGTTAAAAATATGGTAGTAAAAGTCGTTAAGAGACATCAGCAGTATCAAAACTAAGGTTTTGTGTTTATATTGAACAAAAAGAGATTGAAAAATTGAATAAAAAAGAAACACGTTCGAAAATTGTGTGTGTGTGAAATATGTAGCAAATGGCTTAAATATAAAATAACAGAAGTGTGCTAAAATGATGGTAGTAACAATCGTTATGAGAGTTCAGCA
This sequence comes from Anopheles ziemanni, assembly GCF_943734765.1. Taxonomy (NCBI): domain Eukaryota; kingdom Metazoa; phylum Arthropoda; class Insecta; order Diptera; family Culicidae; genus Anopheles; species Anopheles ziemanni. Next base: position 5,915,561 of record NC_080707.1, on the reverse strand, counting down.
GTATCAAAACTAAGGTCTTGTGTTTATATTGAACAAAAATTGAAATTTGAAAAATTGAATTTGATTGAAAAATTGAATAAAAGAGAAACACTTTCGAAAACTGTGTGTGTGTGAAATGTGTAGCAAATGACTCAAATATAAAATAACATAAGTGTGTTAAAAATATGGTAGTAAAAATCGTTTAGAGACATCAGCAATACCAAAACTAAGGTTTTGTGTTTATATTGAACAAAAAGAGATTGAAAAATTGAATGAAAAGAAACAAGTTCTTAAACTGGAACCTAAAACTGTCATAATCTCCAAAGGGAAGGTGTGAAATGGAGACAAAATACAGGTCCAGATAGAAGTGATAGTGTCAGAGACATTTTCCACCGTGTGGTCGTTCGGTGGAGGAGTGCAGACATGTCCTGGAGCCTAGTATTGATTTCAATCCGATGGGATTTTCTTGTTACGCTGCTTATCTTCCATGCAAACCCAGCGTTTTGTCACTCGTCGAGCGTTGGTTATCGAATGGCTTGGGCCGCGTCGCTGTTAAGTGCAGATCCTTCGATTGTTGTAGCGTTTGCTCTCCCGCGCCTTTCCTTACCCTCCGTTCCCGATGGCCTTCCGTCGTCCGCGGTCCTTCAGCCGATCATCCTTCGCTGAAGGATCATCGTCTCGGTTTGCGTTAATTTTATTCATCTGTCATCGAACGCCACTTACGCCCGAACCGAGCAGCCCGAGGAGAAGGAAAGCTGTTAAGTTTAATGGTCTGCTCTTCCGCTCGCAGCAAAGTAAGAAGGGAAGAACAAGAAAAACAAAACACAACATAACAAGAATAAAAATGTCCCCGAGAGCGCACTAACTAACGGCGTTCGGGAAAAACGGCGAAGCCGGCTTTACGAGCGGCAGTTTTTGAGCCTTCCGCCTCCATCTGGCGCTCGGCTGCTCGGGCTCTACGGTACTCCCGAGCCCTTGAGAGATGTTCGAGTCCCTTGCCGAGCGATGCCAAGCGAGGCGCATTTACGACCCTACGGACCCCTGAAGGATGCAAATAGAAGATGGGTTTCGGGCGAAGGTCCAGCGCGTTTTTGACGAGGCCGAAAATGTAATTGAAACGGAACGATCTTGAAGCTCGTAAACACTCGGGGGGGGAAAAACAGTAGCCAGACGCAGAGGAAATTAAAACTGAAACTGACTTGACTTGAGCGAAAAAGGACGAACCAAGGCAAAAGTGTCGAGCGAGCGAAATGCTTAAATCGTTTGATTATGGTAATAAGTGCTCGGCAGGGGTCCCAGCGTTGTCATCGGAAAGAGGACGCCATTTGTTCGAGGCCACACCTTTGACTGGTGCGTTTTTGCGACTTTGTACACCAGGACTACTTTTTTAAGCCCATTTATCTGTAGTTTAACACTTTCGATTCCAAGGACACCTGTTTTTTACTGTTTTAGGAATGTAAATTTATAAAACATGGGAACAAAACACTATTTACCTTCTTCCAGATCTATAACCATTTCCATTCTATTATTGCTTATAAATAAAAATTTCTTTTTGCGAAATTGCAAACAAAATTGAATAAAAACGAAGACTAAAATGGTAAATGGTAAACCTACTTCAAAAAGAAAGCAAACCGTATCAAACACACAAACAAGCTACACCAATAAAGATTGGCTATGAATTCATGAAAGTAGGAAAATACATTTTGGATTGTTTTACTTAAAAGTATCGTAGTTTTGCATGTAACATCCATGATTATTTCATCGACTCCAACTATAGTTTTTTTTGTATTAATTTTTGCACTCTTGTTAGTTTTGAAACTATATCTTGTCATCTCTATTGGTTGAATTCTACTTAGTGTTGGTTGATCTTGTTTGATTTGGGAATAGAATTCACTTTGATACGATTATTTATGTTGAATGTGATGCTTAGTCACGTTTTAGGTTTCTTTCAGAACGAAGGTTCATCCTATTAAGGCTTTAACTTGCATGTGTTGCTAGAAAAAGATCCAGTTACCGATAACATGTTGAGCCCTGTTACTATTTCCAATACCTTTTTCTTCTGTGAAGGTTCATATGGAAAGAAAATCTGCGACTGGAAAGCGTTCGGAACCGATGGCCGGAAAATCGAGCCGGGGAAAAAGGACGTTGGATGTTCGATGCCTCCCGCTATGGTAATTTATCGCCCGATTACCATGAAGCCGGGTCGGTTTCGCATTCGGCAAAACCGGCAAAGACTCGCCAGGACACTCGCCCGGGACGTTGATGTTTGTCTTCCGATCCGTTTTTTTGTTTTTGTCCCCAGCGGACAAAGCGCACAAGAGTCGGTGAGGAGACGGTCGGCAGCAGCATACGGGAGCCCGGGCACATGCCGGGTTTGGGACTGTCTTCAGCTCTGTGCGCGTTTGTTCGCTTTTGTCGGGCGAATTGTACGCTCTCGTGCAGCCCGAACGCGCGCGCAATTCTTTTCTCATTTGCCATCGACGACACAAAAGGAGGAGGCAGCTCCGGACAAAAGGGCAACGCATCCTTCGGCATTCACGCCTGTCGCGTGGTGGTGCTTCCTCTCCTTTGTTGATGCTGTAATGTACTGTTTCCCTTTTGTTTTGTTTCTGGCTTTCGAATGGCAAAGGCTTTCCTAGAGCTCCGTCTCCCTTGAGGACTATCCACCGCTCGCATGCTTGTCTAGTAGGTTGATAGAAACCTTTGCACTCCTACGGGCGAGTTCAGAGAAAAACCCCCGGTCACCCCCGCAGCCATTGCATTGTTTGAAACGGAGAAACCAAATCAAATCGATCGTCAGGTTCAGGAAGGAGCAGCAACGGTGGACAATGCGGAGAAAGAAAAGGATAAATGGCATAAACAAAAGGTCACCTGAGGCGGGAGGAAAGGGAAGGTGCGTCACGGGGAAGTGCTAAAATTAAATGAGCAAACGATTACGAACAAACAACCGGAGAGAATCGCTGCGAGGCGGCTCAGCTGGCGAACGGTTACGCCACGCTGTGCGCCTCGCAGCGACAAGGACATTCGACAGGCGGCGATTCCTTTCCGGAACGAAAGTCTGGGTGCGTCCGGGGGCTGGAGAATTCCGGGACTTGCCACGGACAACCGGCCGGCCGGGGGAAGAAATCAGCACGAGCCCGGTCTTTGAACAGCGACCGGACGGTAATGAGGTGCCATTGTGCTTACGCCGCTTGGCAAGAGTGTCGACGGGGCGGGGGAGTGAAGGTGTAAAATCATAAATCCATAAACACACACACACACGCACGCACAAAACCTCTTCCCCCGCGGTCGCCGAAATGGACAAAGACCGGCTACGCAAAACGCACCTACACGGCCTGACACCTGAGGGTTCACCTCCAGACTTTAAGGCTATCCCGATCCAAGGAGGATCCCTAGCCTTGGTTTGCATAGCTCTCGCCGGGGAAACTACCGGCGGCTTCAAGGCTCGGAACTGCAACCTCGGGACGGCAGGGAGTCGCCCCGAAAGGTGCGTCCCGAACTAATTTTGGTGTCCAGATGTGTCTTCCCGAATCGACCATAGGTTTCCCTGAAGGACGCCCGCGCCTGTTGACACACAGTTTGCATTGCACGGTTTAATACGGCCCGACACCGGTGCCTCCAGTAGCATCGGGACACATTTGCATCATACAAACGCGCCGGCGCAGGTGTGACGTCGGGGGTTCCGGGTGAACCTTCTCCTTGCAAACATACCGAACCGTTGGCAAAACACTGATTCGTTACGCGGGTGCGCATCAGTTCCGGGTGCCTAAAACTTTGTCTTTACAACTGGATCGACGGACGGGGAGTTTGGTTACGGCTTTTTCGAGTCTTAGGACTTAGGGAACTGTGCATAATTTCCAACCGACAACCTACGGCCTTCGCAACCTCACCAAGAGAATGATAAATAGGTAGTATCCAAGTTCTAAGGATCCAACATCCAAGGATTTTGCAAATACTTGATGCAGCTTGCCTGAATCTGAGAATTACGAATATTGAATAGGCTATATCCAGAAATCCAGAATCTTACTTCCAAATTGCAAGGATCTAACTTCTAAGGAGATTCCAAATGTTGGATTTAGCCTTCAAGTCCCAAGTACCTTATATGCAATATATAACATACCTGAATCTCAAATATAAATCAGGTAATATCCAGAAATGTTGGATTGAACCTTTAAATTCCAAGGAGCTTAGTTCGAACGAGTATCAAAATGTTGGATCTAACCTCCAGAATAATCAATAAATGATAGGTAATATCCAAAAATGTGGATGAAGTATAATACTACATCTGAGAGCTAACATCAAACGCAGGCAGCATCGTATATTGTCCAGGGAATCTGCCAGCAAATGTATTCAGGCGCTTTCGAGAGCCGTCGGAGGAGACGCCCGGTTTTGGCGGTTCCTTGACGATATCAGACTCCAAAGATCTTCACCGCCCATCGAGTCGCACGATCGTTAGAATCTCGCCGGCTGCCGGATAACCCCGTACAGCGTACGTACGCATATTTCCCCTTCCCATAATTTCGCTCCCAATTCGCTCTAATCTGCGATCGCTTCGGTCAACATTCGGGGCGATTATCCGCGCTAACTCCCCGGCGTCCCGATGGTAGACGCCAACACGGTGCTCCTCGGCGGAAGCCAGCAATTTCGGCGACTGGCCCATCCCACCGCACCGGCCGGCAACATCCTTGGCTTGGGGCGCCCGCAGGCGCTCGCACCGGGCGAAAGCTGTGAATCCTTCAACACGTTTGGTGATACCACGGTTGCCACTTTTGCTAAAACAAACATGTAATCTTCCTCGTCCTGCCCTCCGCAGCCACCGTCTTCTACCACCTAACCCGCGCCAGACACTCTCCCAAATGAAAGATTTCGATCCATCCCGCCGTCGCCGATGCTATCGCGCCAGATATGATTAAGGATAGAAGTGGGTTTTTGTTTTTTTTCTTTTTTGCGGAATATCCTTCGTCTGCAAGCAAGGCGGAACGTTTTGATTGTTTGATCTGCGGCCAAACCATTCTGCGGTCGCCAATCGCCAGTTGCGACGATGAAAAGCGTAATCTTATCGGCGTAAAGGAAAAGTTCTCGTTCCCGTAATTTGTTTCGTTTTTTTTTTTTTTTGAAAACTTTTGAATATGGTATTTCAATTAAACTTTGCGTTAAGAAAAAGAGAGTTTGGTAAATTTAAACCATGTTTCACTGTGTTTGCAATAGAGTGAGGATGTCAAATTCCAAGCGGTCCCCGGCTCGAGCAGCAAATTATAACATATAAAACAAACAAATTGCCTTACATCAGGGAAGTGCCCGATGATCATAGGTTAGTTGGACAGCCGGAGAAAACAAAAAAAAACAAAAAAAACGGGAGTTCCATTTCTAACGATTTCGGGTTCGTCGCATTTGGCGTCGTTGATGTCGTTTGATGGTGCGCGAACGAAAAAACCTCAACGCCGGCTAATGAAGAGTAATTGAAAAGGAAATATTCGTCGGAATTGCAAACCAGCGCCATCATCATCACGAGCGGGAACACGTTTTAAGAACGTTTTGCATGCTTCCGTCCCTCCCCCTCCCGTTCTCCCTCTGTACAGGTGTTATTAAATTCAGGTTTGCTGCTTGGTTGTTGTTTTTAAACGGTTTTCGGGGCTGGTGGTGTTCCACTCCTCGCTCGTAGAAACACAACCGGATTTTTGTTTTCTTAATTTAGCCGCATTTTAGCACCTCTTAGCCACCGCACGGGGACCTGGCACCGCATTTGCATGTTTGACCGGCAAAATAATGCCGCCACCGAAAATTGCTCCCATTTTACGGCTGGGCGGCGGCGGAATGCGGTCCCTACGGTTTCGGATGCCTCCGCTCCCCTTTCGCGGGCGCAAAAGGATCAGGATAACCAGGCGTGAAGTGGATGTCGATGCCGAATCTTTGCCGGGTTTGCTGGTAACTGCACCGGGGCGGGCGTTCGCAGGGCGCGCGTTTCGAGTGAGCTGAAAAATTAGATTAAATTTGCAATCCTCCGCCGGACACGCACCGTAATCCAGCCGTTTCGGCACACGACCTGCCGTTCTTCACGTGCTTTTCCCCTCATTTCCTTCGTTTCGTTGCCAAGAAAAAAGAAAAAAAAACGGTGTCCGAAAGTGGTCAACGAACGCCAACGTATTAGGTGTCGGACGTTTGCGTGACGCGTTCGCTCACCTGATTTGTTTCCCAAAGGGATGCTAACCGATGGTTTTAAATTTTACTTAATTTTTCAACCTTTTTGGGTGGACGCCAAAAATCACCGATTGCGTGGAACGTTTTTCTTCTCCGTTTCATGCAAAACTACGGCATAATCTTGCAAAAACCGGAGTAACTTTTAAATTATCGTTTAAATGCAATCAATTGGTTAATTATTCTAATGAACACTAAACAATCGGCAACTGAAATTGGTGCCGAACCAGTTGCCTGAGTGTTTTTCTGAATTGTTATTCATATTTGTACTGACTTCTTAAGTTCTTCTTTCGAACTTTCCTTAGGGAAGTTCTTTCGAACAATATTTAGAATTGAGCCCCATACATTTAAATTGACACCAGTTAACGACTGCTTGATACGAACATGAACGAGTTTTCATAACCGTCAAACTATTAATTGATTCCCTTGTTTGTCTTTCCAGCTTATAGTTTGTTCAGTTACTTTTATCTGTTTATTTATTTATTGTTAACGACTGTTTGATACGAAGACGAACGTGTTTTCATAACTGTCAAACGTTAATTGATTCCCTTGTTTGTTTTTCCAGCTTATAGTTGGTTCAGTTACTTTTATCTGTTTATTTATTTATTTATTTATATTTATTTATTTTTAACGACTGTTTGATACGAAGACGAACGTGTTTTCATAACTGTCAAACGTTAATTGATTCCCTTGTTTGTTTTTCCAGCTTATAGTTTGTTCAGTTACTTTTATCTGTATATTTATTTATTTATATTCATTTATTGTTAACGACTGTTTGATACGAATTTGAACGTGTTTTCATAACTGTCAAACGTTAATTGATTCCCTTGCTTGTCTTACCAGCTTATAGTTTGTTCAGTTACTTTTATCTGTTTATTTATTTATTTATATTTATTTATTTTTAACGACTGTTTGATACGAAGACGAACGTGTTTTCATAACTGTCAAACGTTGATTGAATCCCTTGTTTTAGTTTGTTTAGTTACTATTATCTGATTATTTATTGCATTATTTCATTTACCTATTTTAAAGCATTCTTTACTTCAAAACAAATGCAAAGTGTTGGTACAATTTCAATTTGGCATATTTTAAATGATTTTTCTCATGCTGAACTACGAGTTGCATTTTTGTTATTCCACTTGGTTTTTTGTTCTTCGTTGGTGGAATAAAAAAATTCGATTATCAATCCCAAGTCAATTTTGATACAGTATGTTAATGTCATGTTGGATCTTGCCGATGCTAGTGTGCACTTCCAACCATGGTTATGATACATTTGTCCATTCCTTTGTGGTAGGCTTTTACCAGGGTTTATTTTTCTTTTCCTGCCGTTCGGTTTGGCAGAACATAAACATTTCAATTCTGCACCGCCCTTATCACGATGCGCTGCTGCCCTTTCCCACGCAGCAAGCGGCGACTTCGTGGTCTTCGTTTCGGTGTTCACTTCCCTCGGCCGAAGCAGCGAAGGAAGCAAACGGCAGCCAACGGCAAAAACGGGAGTATAATTTTTCCTCAGCCCCCGACTAATTTCCACCGTGCGCGCGCGGGCGCGCGCGCGTGAGCTTGTCGTCCAGCGTGGCCGGGAACAGGTTTACCGGCCTCCACCGCGTGCTGGCGTGTCGGGTAAGCGTGCCACCATCGCCGATCCTTCGCGAGTCCGGTGCGCGTGACCGGACCCGGGCCAAAGTGTGAACCGCACTTCGGTGGAAGAAATTTGATCGATTGGGGCATGCGCTTTCTGCGTGGAAGCAGCGGCAAGTCGTGGTGGCGGAGAATTCGAACATTAAGGTGCATCAAGGGAGCACGACTCTTTGGTTCTTCTTCGTAACGTCGTCGTAACGTCGGCTGAACGCAACAACAGATAATGTCGAGCAGTTTTAGACCGCGTCAGAGTTTGATCTTGCAAGTTAAATGTAGAACGCGAGTAAAAATAAAAAGTATTTTAAACGAAGCGCAACTTTCACTTGACAGCAACTTACAAACACTCATGTGAAACCCGACATAATTTGTCTAAACGCTAAATAAACAACCAATTTTAGTTTCGCAGCTAAAACTTCAGGTGACCAAGTTTACTTCACAGCAATGAAAATTGTTTGTCAACCTTCTCAACTGACAGCTTTGGAAGGAGTAAACAGTATAAAACCATTTATAACGATCGTTAAACGAAATAAACAACGTCGTTTTAAGCGATTTGAGTTAACTCGCATACTTTAGCACGATAAATGAGTATCATTGTTAGTTTTACAGAGGAAATAATACAGCTCATTTACAATTCTGTTGACAGTTGACAGTTGACAGCTAATTTGTTGTGAGTCGTGTAAACGCGTGATGAGTTCGGAAACTTTCAGCCAACTGAATTGAGGTCGAATGAAAGTCTCCGAAGGATGAAACTTGCTGTCATCTATCTGCACCTGAAGAGTTTCCCCACGGATGGCAGAAAAATCGCCGAAAGTCTTTGAAACCCCCATGTTTTGATTGGCTTGGCAAACGTGCCGATTTCAAATGCTTGTCAATATCCTGCCGACAACGATGGTTTTTTTTTTATTATTTTGGTTTTTGAGAACCAAGCCAGGCAATAATTCATCATTTTATTAGACCGACGACAGTGACGCCCAGCACCCAGCGAAGGGTTGCGGTCATAAACAATGCCAAATTGTGTGTCCTGCCGGGCACGGTGCGCCTTGACAGATTCGGAAGCCCGGCGGCGAACGGCCGGATGGATTATCTCCAGCAAACCCGAAGAAACAACCAGAGCGAACCGGAGGTAAATCCGAGTGTGTTGGGAAAACAATCACGAATTTTGGAAACCGACAAACGGGTTGGACGTTAGAAGCACATCCCGGAGAGGCGGTTTCCTTCCCTCCCCTTTCCCCCCCTCGGACCTCGGACGTTGCGTTGGTCCTTGCAGCGAGATAATTTATTTCGCCGAAGCAAGTTGTCATTAATAACGCGGGATGTAAGCGTTTTGTACCAAAAAAAAAAAACGCTCGGTCAACAGGCGTTCCCCCGGAGGGGCCCCCGTAAAACGCTCGTGCAGGAAAGGGGAATGGGGGTACGGGGGAGGTGCTGGATCGTCGCGAAATTGAATGCCGGCTTTCGGGCACTTCGGGCGGCACTGGCAGCACTTCTGCAGCGGCGCAGGATCTCTTCGTTTGTCCGCTTTGGTTCTAGCTTCGGTATGGCGTTATGATGGGTTTGAGACAATGTGTGTGCACCGCCCGAATAGGTGCAACTGCAGCGGGGAACAGTGGTGGTCGAAAAAATACTCAATATCACTCGAGCATAGTTTTATATTGCTTTACAAATTAAATTCAACAACCATATGATAAAATCTCTCAAGTGAGAAGAAGGTGACGCTTCATAAAAACACTTAATTGTAATATGCTGAAGAGCGTAGGATGTGGTCAAGAGTGTAGGAAAATTTTAGGAATCCGAGTATTAAGTACCACAGAATTCGATTTTCAAAATAACTAGTTTTTAATAATATAAAAAACACCCGCATATTTTTCACTCACACGAAACTTTAAGGCAAAAGCAGACTATTGCCTTTGTTATATGATGATAGTTCTGATGTGAAGGAATTGGGATGACACAAAATCATTGCTAGGTTGATACATTATTATTCTACTATTTTCTGAAGAATCTGTATGAAACTCTTCGGCTATCGGCACAAAGTTAAAGACATCTAAAGTGCACTTGTAACGATTTTGTGGAGCGTAGAAATATACAGTAGCCGTCCTTTGACATTTATCTTACTTTTTTGCCTTTTTTAACACTAGAATACATTGCTTTAGAAACTTGTCCGAATGCTTTTTAGGTGTAATCTTGGCTCCCATTTGTAAAACACTTTAACTTCACTATTTTTGAAGATTTTTCAAATCCGTAAACTGTTAGGGATTCATTCGTAATTGTAAAAATATGATTTTATTCTTGAAATGTCCCACGACATACTAACTTTCTAGCGCATACTTTTTTTCTGCTTTTACATTACCGATTTTGAATAAGTAAAAGCTGAAAAAAAAATACTCAATTTCGACCGTTTTTGCTTCACACCGAGCTAGCGGAATGATGAAGAAATGCATCGAAAAACCAAAAACCGTAAAAAAATAGTCAACAAATATACTAAAAAGTAACAGCTTACGGGTTTGAAAAATATTCAAAAATAGTGAAGTTACAGCGTTTTACAAATAGGGGTCAAAATGACTCCTAAAAGTTTTAGCTTTTTTGATACTTGAAGCAAGTACTTGTGAACTTCATTAAACCCATGCTGAAACTTAAGATTAAGAAATTCAACCAATAGTACAAGAAATATAAATCAAACCTGCTATTTCTTTGTCCAGCACTGTACGGTTTAGTGTCACGGTAATAAAAAATCACCCCTTATCGGCTCATCGGGTTGGGTCCTGTCGTCGCGCTTTTTTTGGCGGGACGTTTCCCTGTGCTGATGACAGGCGAATGACATCCGCGACAGCACTCACGTTTGCGTGCTGCTTTTGGCCTCTCTTCCGGTGGAGATGCACTTCCGATGCAAAGCGATCGAACAAGTGTCTCGCGGGACGTTGACAGTCAGCTCAGTCGTTTTTGGTACGAGCGCATGATTTAATGTCATTTCGTGAAAAATAAATCAAATTTGCCGAAGAAATTCTCGCCCGATCAGTTCTAGCTTGTTTCTAGAGATGCTTGGTGGAAACCATTGTAACGGAGGTACTAGCTTCTTCGGCCCTATTGGAAGGAAAGATAAATATTGGTTTTTCGAACAGATCCCTGAACCCTCCGGGCACCCGAGGCCGGGTCTGCAAAATCTATTATCTTTCCTCCTTTTCAATGAAAAAAAAAAGCAACATTATACACCGACGGCGTGTCTGCAAATATGACTACGAACAAGGATACACTGTTCCCGCCGTTGCCGGGAAGAGGTGTTTGGCAAACGGATTAAAAGGGGCACAACCAAAACGTCGGTAGGGCTGGCCGTACGACACAAAACGGGAGAAACGGTGAAGCAAGAAGAAGAGGCACAACAAACGGCTACCTTTCAGGTCGGACTCAAAAAAGCAAGAAAAAAGGACTCAACATTTCGATCGCCGTTTGCTCATTGTGCTGCTTTGATCACTCCCACGAGGGGAATGAAGCGGCGCAAAGGCAACCGTGTTGAGAAATGACGGTAGGTTTAGGATTTTTGTCCGGAAACCCCTGAGCGGGCTTTCTTTAGCGTTAGATTTATGTTAGTTGTGAAGCAAAGCGGTTGTCATGTTTTATCCTAAGCAAGAGAAGTAAAACTCACAACTAGCCAATGCACTGCACCCACACCCAGCACCGTTTATCGATGGATACAAAAGTCCATAAAGGTTGTGCGTGGATTCGACAAAGACTGCTTTTTTGTTAAACTACCCAAAGTTTTCCCTCACGTACAAAAGTCGTTGGAAAAGAACAACCGTTTGATGCATCGTTCGAAGTATTTGCCAAATTACTATTTGAAAGACAACTATTATTTGAGAAACAAAATACAAACAATTAGATAAGATAAGACGATAAATATGAAGTAGATAAAAATGGAGCAAAACATAGACACAAAAGTATTTAATAATTTTTGATTTTTAGAACCGGCAAACAGAAACGTAACTAACAAATAAAGATGCCCATTTTACAGAGTATTTTTATAAAACTACCCAATGTTTCCACTCACGCACAAACGTTGTTAGAAAAGAACAAGCTTTCGATACATCGTTCGAAGTATGAGAAACAAAATATAACCGATTAGATAAGATAAGATGATAAATATAAAGTAAGTGAAAATAGAACAAAACATGGGTAAACATGTATTTAATAATTTTTGGTTGTCACAATTGGTAAACAGAAACGTAACTAACAAACAACGATACCCGTTTCACGTTTGATGCATCATTCGAAGTATGAGAAACAAAATATAACCAATTAGATAAGATAAGAAGATAAATATAAAGTAAGTAAAAATAAAACAAAACATGAATAACATGTATTAAATAAGTTTTAGTTGTCACAATTGGCAAATAGAAACGTAACTAATAAATAAGTATACCCGTTTTACAGCTTGAAGTAACGTTCATCGATGTTTTATTTTGTTTCCTTGCAATGAAGTTCTAGGCCTAGTAGAAAACATCAGCGAAAATGGCTCTAGAGTCCTACGCAAAAGCGCACGTTGGAGAAGCTGCGGAACAAACAAAAATCTCATCCATTTCCAACCTCCCACGGCTCGCGGGGTTTCAAGAGCTTGGAGAGCGAAAACACGACTCACCGCGGGTTGTGTCGGTGCGCTTAAGAAAAGATTGGATTTTCCCCGGGCTCAAGTGCCGCCGGCAAGTGGCTTTGTCGGCTAATCCTCCGGTAAACATGGCGGCTCACTTCTGCCGGTAGGTGAAAGTGAATCCTTTTTGGCGGAGCGTGGCGCCCTTTGCTCGAAGCCGGTGGTGGTTCTCGGAGGTCCTCAAGTCCTAGCCCTATCAGTATGGCACCACCTTGGTCCCCGAGGAAAGGGACGAGGGCTACTATTCGGGTGAAAAGTGCCGAAAAAACAAGCGAACCGCGTATGGCTCTCGAGTTGAAGAGATCACATTTCAGGACACGTTCCAACTCCGAATGCCAAACAGCTGGTCCTCATCTGCAAGCGAAGTCAACCGTCCAGCTAGTCGGCGGCACGCAAACATAAATCTTTATGTTTTAAAATCAGCTTCCTTGCCTCTGGTTCGAGCTACTTCCCGTTCTTGGTTCAACTTTGCAGTTTCTCTAACTGAAAGTCTTGAGCTAGAAATGGCTTAAAGAAATTGGAACCTGCATGGCAAATTGTTTGATTGCTCCGAGCAAGAAGAGAACCTAAATACTCTAGCCTTCCACGAAAACTGGTTGTGGCCGTAAAAGCAATGAGTTTTACGACTCGCCGTATGTCATCGGAACACATTTAGTGTGTTTTTCTCAACGATCTCCCAGGTCATCAAGCAGCTGAAAAACCGCAAACAGCTTTAAACTTGGTAGCGTTTAGAAAAGTTCATCGATGTGATTCAAAATTGTTAAACAGAGTTTTCAACATAAATAAATAATTACTCAAAAAGAAGCTCTGTATTTAACAACTTTTCTACATTACTTTAACCCCTGCACAGTCCTACTAAGTTGAGAAATTAGCTCAAAAAATTGTCCCACTGTTTTTGTTACATTTTTGTATAGTGTTTGGTCTAGAACCGAAGAAAAAATTAAATTTTTCCAATTTTTGTTGGGATTTTATTGATTAAATGATGGTCAATTTGCTTTTGTGTTATTTGTTATAGTGATTAGCAATAATTTTTCGAAAATAAGCGAAACTGTGAATAATAATATTATAATTTAATCAATATGTTTTGTTTGGTTTAAAACTGTGAAGGGTTTAATATGTTTTTAAATAATAATATAACAACTTGTTAGTTCTTATTAGACAATAACCGGTTGACGTGCGGTGATGCACAACCTATTGCATACTTCACGGCTGAACAAATCACTATGGAACCGGTTATGTTTAAATTTTCTAACCGGTTCGCTTATAAAACTGACATCCAGATGACGCTAAGGTTGTATAGTGGTTTTTTTAAAAGATTAACGGTTTTTTTAAACAATCCGTTACAAAAAAACGTTTGTCGATGGTCTCGCGATGGTTGGATTCGGGTCGTTAAAGCGCATAGACATATTGGCAAAGATATGCGATTGGGCTAGAAATTAAATAGACAGCTGACATGAGCATGTACGTTTGGACAAGGGCGTCTCGGCATGTGATACAAAATCTGTCTAATTGAGGTATGATCATTTTTGTAAATAAGCTTTGCGCAGCGACTGTGCAATCAACTTCATCAGTTACTTCCCCCATTTGGAGTGCATTCATAAGGTCCGATTGCAGGCCAGCCTTGCGTAATGGAGACGCGGGCTTCCCCGAGACGGGCCGTCTAATTGAGCCCGCTGCAGAATTTCATATTCGCCCGGCGCGACGATTCATAAGAGATCGCAATGCCGTTACGCTGACAGTGGCCTCCTTTCACGCGCCTTCAGCTAATCAGTCATTCCATCGGCGTTCGGACACCATTAGGTGGTGGCCCGGCTGATCCGTAAGCCGGGGCCACGACCGGAGAGCCCACGGGCCCGTAAAAGGGCCGTCGCTGATCTGCGGCGGTTTATCTGGCGCTCCGCCTGGGCGATGCGATGGGCTGGCTTCCGTCCGACGTCATCTGGAACGGGCATCAATGTTCGCGCGGAATGGTGACATGCGGGCAGGCTAAAAACCACATATCACCCCAACCGGACGAGGGACTCCCAGCGGTCGCGAACACGCACATTCCTTTCGCGGAGTGACTTGCGTGTCAACGAGACGCAGCGGGACACCTTGGTGGACAAATACTCCCAGTGGAGTCGCCACTGGTTTGTGAGCTCCGTGTTTTGTTCTCCGCCTTTTTCTTTTTTTTTATCCCCCAGTCGGAAGGTAAGGTGCTAGCTTCCGAGGGCCGGCAGCTTGGCGCTAAGGACCTGCTTCGACACCCCCCGCGGGGGGGAACACAAACACACACACACACAAACACGAGTTTGCGAGTTAATTACTTCCAGCAGCCGAAGGCTCCTCGAACCGAACCGATTGGTGTTTAATTTGACGTCCTACATAATCCGAACACAAAAAAAAAAAACAACCCCCGCATGGAGTACGGTGTACACAACCCTTTCGGAAAACATTCCGCACGAAACCCATTCCAGCGCCATGTCAATACACTTTAATCGTTTAATTTCCTTCCCCTCCGTTGCATTTGCCTTTGGAATTGGTGTGATAAAGTCGCTTATTTATGCTGTTGAGGTTCATATCTCTCTCCTCCAGTCCTAAAGTCACCCGCGAGCTTTTCGCCACTCGTTTTGAGTGGAAAACGAGCAAAATGTGGGGCATAATCTTAACTAATAAATTTTAAACAAATATTTACCACCTTATACGGTAATCAGAAATTTGTCCATTTAAGCGCTTTATGTATCTTACATTGCTTTCGCAGCTCATTCACATTTAAAGCGACGAAACGTAAGGAAGCTAAGAAGAGGTACGTAACGCGTCGACGATCTTTTTGCATCTGTCAAAATGTTTGTTGTTTGTCAAACCAATTTGCACACAATCGGAGCGCAAATCATGATTTCTTTTATTATGCTTAGTTTACACGAAGCGCAAACCAACCTTTGCAAATGGTAAAATGCTGTCAGTTGATCAGTCAACTGTCAAAATGTGCGCAAGTATGTTTTTCGGTCGGTGAGCGATAAATAGATTTGCAAAAGTTTGCGCACCTGGTATAGAGGTGGATGGAAAATAGTTTTTTTTTTGTGATGTTGTACAATTGGTTGTTGTTAAGAATTTCGGTGAACACTCTACCTTTTTGCAGTTTATTTTACAGTAAACACTGCATCGGCTCACGAATAGCAACATCTACACGAAGCGAAAAAAAAGTTACAGCAAAACTGATATTGGTTATGGTTTATTTACCCGACGCGCAAAAGACTGAAAATATACACGAAATATCCCTTTTAGCTGTCACTTTTTTTCGTTTCGTGTTGATCGTTCTTAATGAAAGCACATTCAATGTTGATATGAGTGTTTGACTATAAAAAAAAGGGATGTAATGTGTAATGTTCACCGAAATCTCATCAAATAAACATTGTACATCACCGCAAACAACTATTTTCCATTCCGCAACTCTCTTTTGTAAATGTTTGCAAATCTTTTTTTCACTCGCCGACCGAAAAAACACACCCAGCGTGCAAAATCATCATGCTTTCTCGTTCTGTTTAACTAACAATTGTTAACAACAAAACGAGATAGCACTACGATTTTGCACGCTGGGACGTTTTCAAACATTTTGACAATTCGACTGATCGACTGACAGCATTTTACCATTCGCAAAGGTTGCTTTGCGCTTCATGTAAACTAAGCATTACTATTTTGCGCATGTTGTAGACGTCACGAAAACGTCAAGAAGATGCGAAACTCCGTCTCACTTAAAAGCTATTTATTTAATGATGAATTGTGATTGAAAAATCTGTTATGAAATTATTGATATTCAATTAAGTAATTACTCAAACTGTTTAGTAGAAATTGATCACTGCAAGACTTTTCCCTTTGTTTATGCTTTTCCCCCCCGAGTGCCCCATAGTGCCCCACCAGCCCGTACCTTTTTGGGGTTGATTGCGCCGGCTCTGATAACACCTCTCGCTGCATCCGTTGCAAAACGGTGTCTCTGATGCGGTTTCTTCTTTTCATTTCGCATCGTTTTCATTACTTTTTCGTCGGTTTGTTCTTTGTAAAATCCAATTCCCGCCGTTGCGCGCTTTAACAGAGAGAAAAAAAACGAGGCAAAAAATGGATATTATGATATCGAGGCCGCCGGATCGATTGGGGGGGCCCCGAAAATGGCACCATTTATTGCCGCTATTATTATTTACGTTTATCGATTCGCGCAAAAGAATAATTGCTACGGGGTGGCTAGGCATCGGCTGATCCCATTCTGGTGGTTGCGCATAATGTAAGAGCTGACCTCCTCCCCACTCCCCCCATTTCAACCCCTTGGGAATAATAATTACGATTTAATAAAACCCCCTTCCCCACGAAAAAAAAAACGTCAAACACCTTCGAAGTGGCGCAAAACCCGAAATGGACGATCAATTAGCGAATGTTTAGGTGGATTTGCTCGATGTTGCGATCGATTACGGTCTGTCGTATGCGGTTTATGTCATTGCCAGCGCTAGAGCACTTAATCGATTGCTTAATGACTCGCGTTTGGAGCAACCGTGGCCCTTCAGCCGCCTCCCGCTGCTTCGGTCGAGATAAACAAATTAATACCGAAACGGAAAACCTTCGCCGACGGGTAGGAAAACAGACTCAGAACAGCCGATACCGATCGCCACCATTCGGCACGATTACAGTTTCAGGGGGGGGGGGGGTTTACTAATACCACGGGCACGGTCGGGGGCCTTGCGGGTGGCAATCCGGTGTCACGCCGACGCTGACAGACTCCCAGGCCAGGCCTAAGGCCGGCCGATTTTATGGCCCATCCGAGTCGGCGGCACAATATCCGCCTAAGGTCGTCGGTGTTGTGTTTCTACACGTTGATTCATGGTATTTATTTGATTCCTAATTCTTAATGCTAGCGTTGGCTCCTTTTATTGTCACGACGAATGCGGAGCTCTATCTAACGCACGAATTTGAATCTTAAATCAAGCAATCTTTGTCTTGGATTTTGGAGTTCTGAGTTTTTTAGGCGACATTAGGATGAGAAGCGAACGGAAACACTTAACCTCCATCCATCGTCACATAACACTCTCGCTGAAAATTTGATTCTTCAATGTCTTGAATAAAACACATATGAGGAAAAGGTATTACTTTACACGACTCTTATTCAGTTTAGAAACGTCAAATGAACAAACACAACATATTTGTTAATTACAGATGAAGCTCATAAATATCTGAACAACGTTTTCCAACTTCTCTCTTTTAGATTAGTTGTTCTCATCTTCATCTCATGTCATTTTATAATCTTAGACTTACGAAATTTATAATCTTATACTTACGTAATGTTTCAATCCTTAGAGGTTAAGTACACAATAATCACAAGTACTGATTTGGAAATCAATGGCTGCCAAACACTCGCGACTAAAACTAAAGTAGAAATGCGCTAAGTAGTGTTTTGATGAACCGGAAGAAATACAACTGCTAATGTTCGAAGGTTTAGTACAACGCGTTAATGTTTAAATGCTCAAAAAACCCCTGGAAAAAACCAACGAAATGGAAGTTTTACGAACAGGAAAGAGAAGCAGGTAAAAAGAAGACTGAAAATCGGAAAAATTTGGCTAGACATTCACGAAAAGGTGAGAACACGAAGTCGTATTATGTTGAATAAATTGAATCTCATATTAGTATATTTCGAATCGGAATCGCATTATGCATAGACAATGTACAAGCAATGTATATTCTTTGCTGCATATGATGCCGATTAAGAATGTAATACGATTTTCTTTATGCATACGTATAGATGAACGAGCAATGTACGGCTAATGTATATCGTAAGTCGTATATGATGCCGACTTAGAAAATATACGACTAAACATATACATTTTGAACAATGTACGGTTGGCGCCTATACTTTTGTACGTATAGGCATTATTTTAGCATCATTTACGATTCAATCATATTGCATAGAAGTACGATTATTTCAAGTTGATATTCGATTTACATGCATATGTGTTGTGTGGGAAGTTGTTTGTCTAACATACAAAATAGTTTTGACGTGTTTACAACTTGGTTGGTTTGGTAGAGTATCTGTTTCTGCAAAGTAAAAGTGTAGGTGATCGGTTTGATGAAATGTTTGACACGAGATTTGCATTACGATAAACAAATGACAAAACAATAAGATTGAAACATAAGCGCGAACGGTACCAACCAAACACACAAAGCCGAGCAAATACGCCGGCCCTTTTATGGAGTTTTTCATAACGTTTTGTTTGCGCCAGACAGTTGGCATCGAAAAATTGCGCAGCTCGGACGTGACCACGCATTCCGACGTGAAACCGTTGCACGATGGAGCGAAGCCGGGATAAAAATCAAAAATTCATTTTTGGATTTCAGAAAAAAGAGACATGTTTTCTTAAACTACAAGATGAAACTAAGAAATGACCCAAAAACTAGAGCCTCTGCTCTTCCAGGTTCTGAGAAACAGCCTCTCAAAGTCAAGATTTGTGAAAATATTGCGTGAAAAATTGAAAAAAATCCATCAACTTTGAAGGTCTGTAACTCCTATAATAATGGTCGGAATCGGATTCCAAGCACAGTTTTGGAAAGGTTTATTATCAAGCTTTAAAATTATTGACAGTTTAAGCTAATTGAAATTGAATGTCACAAAATATTAAGCATTGTTTCGCAAAACTCCCGGAAAATTTTTCAATTTTCTGTTTTTAACCTTATGCCATCGCTAAGGATTGCGAAAGATTGTAATATGATGCATACCCACTTATAGCCTAGAATGTTTTGTAACAATAAATGATAGTTTTTTTTGCGCATACGCGCGCATCTTTACGTTATTCTGTACTTTAGATGTGAAGCTTATAGTTTATCAGCTACTAGGCGCCTCCATCATGCCATATGCAGCATCATGTGTGGTAAGAAATATGAATTCTCATTCAATGCATTCAAATTTGAAATTCTCATTCAATGAAAAATGTGAAGCAGGGTAGTGATTGAACATCACATAAAAGGGGAAAGACAAGCCAAGTCACTGGCAAAGAATGAAACTTGGTTTGGTTTGCTTTGAATGTATCAGGTCGCTTTTACTTGTTCTACAGCTCACAAACCCATTTTTTTATACCCAAAATTCCTCGGAATAATGTACCCTACACTAAAATAATAAATAATAATAAATGTACCCTACACTAACACTTTGTTCTGTTTGTACCCTTACCTGTAAAAGCCGTGAATTTTGGGTAGATATACCTGTCACTCTTTTTCTACCCTAATGGTAAAACGCCGCTAATTGTGGGTGGATAACTCATAGAAGTGAACACAAATATTTGATAATATTTGCTTTTGAAAACAATATACCCTAACCATACAGTAACAGCTAAGGTAGATGTTAAAATTTTGACCTTCGAACGGCATACCATAGCGGTATGCATTTGAAAAGATACATATATAACATACGTTCGTTTATAAAAACATCATTCAAGCTTTACCTTGAACAGCATAAACACCAATTGTCAGAAAGCTCCTTGGAGAACGAACAACGTTTTTTTAGTTTTCAAGTAAATAATCTATCTGAGATTGATTTAATAATTTCACGATGGGTTCCTTTATAATCAATGATATCATAAACGTTTTGAAAAACAATGCTTCTTGCAAGGAAAACATTGGGTATGCTTTACAGTTCATTGAAAGTAAAGTAAGCATCAAACCGTGTGATAAATTGAAAGTGACTAATAAGTTGATGATACTGGAAAAAAGTTTCAAGGCTAGATTGAAGAAATGTGCTAGAAACTCGAAGAATTTTCAAAAGGATTCGAAAATCTGGTTGAACAAACCATTTGACATTAGTGCCTATACGGAAAACAAAAGTCGTGGACGGCCAAAAAAAGAGTTTAATGATCTCTGCGTGAGGAATAAACGTCGAAGTGTGGCCAAAGAGACAGATATCAACGGCAATCTCGAAAAGGAATTATACTCAGTGAGGTTGTTAGCTTTTAAAGAAAAGCAGTTAAGGCTGATGAGTATGATAGACATGTTTTTGAAAAATCCTTCAAGTGTTATGCCAATGACAACCAAAAGTGATGTTTTAGTATCTGCCGAAGAAGCGTTGGCATTAGTGTTGTGAAAAGCGGCTCTTTTTGAGGAGCGGAGCGGACATATTTCGCTCACCAAGAGGAGCGGAGCGAGCTGGCTAGCTCCGAAAAGTGTTGCACGACATTATTGCTCCTTTCCTCTCCTTTCCGCTCCTTTCGCTCCTTTCGCTCCTTTTCGCTCCTTTTCGCTCCTTTCGCTCCTTCCGCTCCTTTGCGCTCTGTTCTGACCTGGTTGTAGAGCGCTGGCGGAATGTGTGAAAACCGATAACAGTTAAAACGGGTACCAGTGGGGTCGATACCGTGTCTACACCATGAACATGTTGAAAAAACGCCATTCGAACTTGGTGAGCAATGTCAAAATCTATGAAAAGCAATAACTGTAAAACGATTAACCACGATGGTAGCAGTGCTACCGTACTTCATGACAATACAAAAGAATTAAACAAAGCATTCAAGTGCACAGTATTGAACCGACACCGGTGAGATTAGTCACCAGTATGTCGAAAAAACGTAAGTTTCGTACCCCCACACGCGAAAAGTAATGAAAAATAACGATACAGCACTGACGACCATACAAAAGAATAGATCAATACATTCGATTATGGTGTGCAAACCCGGCACCGGACAGCACGGACAAAGGGTATGAGGGTATGAGGGAGCGCAATGAAACGAGCGCATTGAGCGAAAGGCATGAAAGGAGCAAAAGTAGCGAAAGGAGCGAAAAGGAGCGAAAGGGGCGAAAGGAGCGCAAAGGAGCGCAAAGGAGCGAAAGGAGCGCAAAGGAGCGAAAGGAGCGAGAATGTCGTGCAACATTTTTTGGAGCTAGCTTCGCTCACAAATGAGGAGCGATTTTTTCGCTCCTTTCGAGGAGCGGAGCGTGGTTGCCAGCTCTTTCGCTCCTTTCTCAACACTAGTTGGCATGTTTTATAGACAATAGTTTCTCAAAATCCCAGTATAATGATTTGCATAAAGTATCAAAAAAAGTTTTTCCGTCATATTACCAAATCAACAAACTTAAAAAAACCTGCGCACCAAGTGAAGATTTTATTTCTATTAGTGAAACAAAAGCTGAAGTTAATCTACAAGAGTTGGTTAATCACACTGCGTGTAGAATAATTGAAATACAAAAGGCAGAAATCTTGCGACACCTTTCATCTTCTTTGTGTGATTCACTAAGCGTCGTATTATTGTGCTCGTGGGGCATTGACGGATCTAGTGGACACAGCATTTACAATCAACCGCTTCATGGTTCCGGAGAAAATACTGCATCAGACAGTGATTTATTAGTATCGGCATTAACGCCTATCCGTCTTTCGTTCATCAGTGACGATTCAGATATCATCTGGATAAACTTGATGCCTCAAAGTGTTAGGTTTTGCAGGCCAATTGTGATCGAGTTTGCGAAAGAGTCAAAAGAAAAAGTTTTACAAACAGTAGACGAAATCAAAAGCCAAATAACCAGGTTAGTTCCTTATACATTTCAGCTAAATGAAACAAGTAATGTGACGGTAAACTATTCATTTTACATGAGTTTAATTGATGGAAAAATTTTGGCATATTTAACCGACACTCTATCTATGCAAACATGTTGTATATGTGGTGCAAAACCAACCGAAATGAACAGTGTAGAGCACTTAGAAAATGGATTTATTCCAACTCCTGAGAATTTATCTTATGGAATATCTCCACTGCACTGTTGGATCAGATTTTTCGAATGCTTGCTTCACATTTCGTACAGAATTGAATTTAAAAAATGGAAGGTTACTAAAAATTTTAAAAGCATGTACAATGATCGAAAAAAAATTGTATTGGAAAAGATGTACAAGGAATTTGGTGTAAAAGTAGATGAACCAAGGCAAATGGGTGGAAATAGTACGACGGGAAATGTTTGTCGTCGGGCTTTTTCAAACATAGAAAAATTGAGCGATATTTTGCAAATAGAAACAGAACTCATAGAAAGGTTTCGAAATATTTTAATAGCCATCAACTGTTCACAGCCTTTAAATCCAAAAACTATTAGTCTATATTGCAAAGATACATACAAGTTTTACATACATCATTACAATTGGTACAAAATGCCTTCCACTGTCCATAAAGTTCTTGCGCATGTAGGTGAAATCATTGTAAATGCCCCAGCTCCATTGGGATCCTTAGGAGAGGAAGCAGCAGAAGGTAGAAATAAAATATACAGAAGGGATAGAAGAGAACACGCCCGTAAAATGTCACGAGAATTCAATATTAAAGACATTTTTATGAGAGCATTACAATCATCCGATCCATACATTTCAACAATATCTCTGGCTAAATCGTTGAAAAATAAAAAACAAATTCCATACCCAGACGCAGTAAAAACATTCTTCGTAGATTACAGCTCCTCAAATAGTAACAGTCCCTTGCCAATTCAAACCCAAGAAGATGATGGTACAAGTTCAGAATATTCAGATAGTAGCTCTTCGTTAGGAGACGTTATGTCCGCGTTAGATGCTTTGAATATCAATTATATTCCAGATGACAATATTTTGAATGGAAGTTTGTAGTAGATTTAGTTTGTTTTATATCAAACTTTAAAAAATCTTTAAGTTAGTATAAAAAAAAAAATTAAAAAATAATGCACCCATAGAAAATTCCAAAAATATGAGGTTTTTGCAGCGCCACCTGGCGGGATTGTCCCGAAACATCATAATTTCGTGTAATATAATAGTATTACACGATATTACAATGAAAAAATTGCAAAACATTTGATTCTGAATTTTATCCCGGCAATTTGCTCTGTTCGCTCCATAGTGCGTTGGCACGACGGTCATGTCTAGGCGCATTTGGATCGCGGGCATCAATGGCTATATTACTGGCACAAAAATCCGTTGGCATGGGAGATATTTCCCCGCAGCGTATTTGTAATATCCCACCGGGAGCAGGACACGTCTTCGGTATGCTTCCCTTTCCAGTTCCAGTTCCAGACGCAGTCGTCGTCCATCCACCAAGGTTGCCGACGACGATATCGTTAACGTGTGACGGACGGACTGCTGTCAAAAGGAGGCCCGAACCATTCACTTTACCGCGCCAGAACGGTTGCTCGCTAACGATAATAAATGGCTGAATTTTTCATGAGCCATGTGCTTTTTTTTTCTTAACAAATTCATGGTTCGAGCAATTCGAATTTCGGAAGCCCAATCCGAAGTGTTAACGAGCGGTGATGTTCTGCCCAGATAAATAATTGAAATTACCCACTTTTCTTCTCCGAAATGCTACCGATCACCATTCACCAAACCAACCTCCTAGAATTCGCCAGTTCCGGTTGCGGGTTTGTCGAGCAAATTTGTTCGTTGACAATCTGACAACCCCTTCCAAATGTTTACACCTCGGAACCGAAACCGACCCTTGCTCGATGTAATGAGCGAAAACCTTGAGCGATTGGCGAAAGAATGGAATTCCTTTCGACGTGGATTGTAAACAGTAAAGTCCATAAGTTTGACACAGAATTTAAAAAGAGAACTACGGAGATTGGAAATTGGATTTGCCGGGGGAGAAAAGTAATTAAAACATCTTCATTCATTCCTTCATATGCCCTTATTAGACGAGAGACTGTAATACCCTTATTAGACGAGGAATTTATCTGTCATATTTGCCCAGAAGTTTTCTACCAACGTTTGACAGACAGATGCCTTCCGGAACTAGAGATCGGAATCGGAATTGTTAGTCAAAGTGGCGATTTGTTTACTTTTTGCTCTGTTGTTTGCGACAGATTTTGTTCATTACTCTAGGATGAACAATACGCTAAATTCAAACATGAAAATGATCAAATAACTGCAAAACCCATTTTGTGGAACCTTGCGTTATTACACGAGCAGACATCATGTTTATGTTAAACGCCCTGCCAGAGCTTACGTTGAAAGTAAAAGTCTGGGCAAAGATGACAGATAAAATCCTCGTCTAATAAAGGCATAACTGTCATCTTTGCCCATAATTTTACTGTCAAAATAGGCTCTGGTACGGGGCGTTTGACATAAAAACAAATTCGTGTAATAACGCAAAGTTCTACCGTATTGCGTTTCAAGAAGAAGGCATACATGGTAGGTTCCATTTTTGAGAACGGAATGTTTCTGTCAAACCCGATTTGACAGTAAAAGTCGGGGCAAGTCTGTCAACAATAATTTTAGCTTTCACACCCTACAATCGCGTAATCTTGGTTAAACGTAAACAAACGAACCAATAGTGTATTTGATCGCGGTTTAATGAAATATTTATCAAACATTTTATGGTAATGATCGTAGTTTTTTAATTGTCAACAATAAACAACAGCATAATTACAGTAGCTTAAAAAACTGCTCCAACTTTAACCAAATTCCAAAACATAAACAAAGCACGAATAAAATGTAAACTTAAGTAAATTCATTAAACAATCTAAGCAAGTAAATGTGATCCTAACTTGCACTTTCTAGTAGAAAAAGTCCTCGGTTCGTAACACGCGCAGATTAAAGTCACATCGAATGAACGCTTGAGGAACGCCCCAACGTGCCTGTAATCAAAGGAGAAAGGAGCAACAAGTACAAACACCAATGCAAACAAACATCAGTTATTAATCCGTAATCTATGAAAAACGAAAACAAACATCCGCCCATAAAAGGGGTGGCACATTCTTTTGCAGCGACTTGACTGCTTGAGCCGGGAAAAGCACAACCGGGAGTGAAATATTACACCAAAAGGCAGCAGGAAGCGAGTGGCCTTATCAAGCGCCATATCCTGGCGTGGCGTAACCGTCCCCCCGTCCCCCCCCGCTCGGTGGGTCGTAAACAAACAAACAAACGGACGGAGATTAGCATCGGCGCGTCGACAGTCGGTACCGTTTTTTTTCCCGGTTTTTGCCGGCATTCCTTTTCACCTTTCCCGGGCGAGGGAAACTCCTCGAGCCGCTACTCCAAATGCAACAACCCACTCTTCTCGCTATCGGCAGTGAAGTTCGACGCGAAGTTCCTGTGCGTAGGTCGATACGATGTTGCTCGAATGTTCGCCGTTCGCGAGACCGATCGGAATGGTTCGGTTGCAGTGGATGCCCGGACGGGGTTGCGGGACGGTGCAATTGAGCATCTCACACCTGCGTCCTTGCGACACGGCACCGACCACCGAGTTGATAATGGCGCACTTCAAATGCGAGCACCGCAAGCAGGCTGTCGTCTCGTTCCGGGCGACGAGGGCGACCGAAACCGGGGGTCCGAATCCGGTCCCGCATGGGTTTGGATATAAATGATAACTACATCATTTGCACGGTTGTCATTTGGGACTTGTTTTCCAGGGGAGGATAGAAGGGGGGGGGGGGGGCTTGGAGTCGGCGTCATATTCGGTTCGGCAAGCTCTAATGGCTCTAATGAGGCTCGCTCGCAAGGCTCCAACTTTTATGCGCCCCAATCGAGTGTGCGCGTGCATCGATGTTTACGGCATTCAAACTGGCTCACCACGCACCTCCCCCCTCCCCTCCCTCCCCCACACATGGTTGTTTTGGTTGGCTCCAGCGATGGACATATCGTTTCGCCAGATCGCGATTCGATCTTCGCGATCTTCGATTGGCGATTGCGATCACGCACCGGAGCACGCTATACCATTTGCAGTTCCCGATGCCTGGAAAAGGGGACGGCCATCGCAACCCGAAACCGGGATCGGGGGGCCATCGCAACCCGGGGGTTCCGGTTTCGAGTGGGTGGCCAAAAACCACCATCTTGGCCGGCTCCCGGGTTTCCAACTTCGTCGCAATTACCGTAACCGTAGGCATTGGTGGAAGGTTGTGAGGCGGGGACTGTGGGATGACATATTTATGCGCTCGGGCAATGGAAAGCGCATGAATCACACAATGCACCCAACCCCCCGAACGAACACTGCGTGTGGCGTAATCTTTCAAATCTCCGCCTGCCCTTAAATGTGAACCTCAGTGCGACACGAGGGAGGGGGCGGGGGAACCGGAGCCGGTGTTCCCCAACGGGCGGGAGAAAGTTATCCCGAAAGTTGCCGCCCGGTTTGCAACTAGTTTGATCGGTTGCGCGAAACCGAAGAGAGAAAAACAACAACGAACACAGCGAATAAAAAAAAACAACCTCCCGACAATCAAACCAGGAGGAAGACTAGCGATGACGATGAAAAGCAATACAAAACAGATCAAAACAAGACAGATCACCGCAAGGAAAGCGGGGACCGAAACGAACCCGAAACGGCCATATAATGCGACCGCGCGGTTTTCCAACTTCGGCCGACATACTTTTTACCAATGTCAAACAAGCAGTACGATCAGGTTAAAATGTTGCAAAACGAAAGCAAAAGCCATCCGAAACAACAACGATTGCAAAAGGGTTGTTTTTTTGTTTTTGGGCAGTCAAGGTTACCACGCAGAGTCAGAGGCTATCCCGCCCGCTCGGGATCGATATGAGTAATCATTTCTTCCTCTTATGTAATCAACTGCGATGAATCATAAAACACCGAAAAAACGGTCTCCGGAATCACTGGTTTGTTTTTTCCCTTTTTGGGTGCGATAAAGTAGAATGGGTACTGCGCCACTTTACGGCAATCCGATTACTGAGAAAACATACGCATTGCATTGACTGCAGCACATCCTAAAAGTAACAGCATCGGATAAATGCGAAAAACAAAAAAATTTCAGAAAATAACCTATAATTAAAAAGGAATGAAAGTAACAAAGCAACCTTACGCGAGCCAAAGGAAGAATAAGATTAAAATAGCAGCTTAACTTAACAGCAAAAGCACGAAATGAATATGGATATCAACAAAAGTATAGAAATCGAAGTAGAAGAAATAAATAGAAGGAACTCGAACAGAGAAACCATCGAACGGTACCCAGATTAAATGTAATCAACAACATAAACAATCCACACATAGACACATTAAACAACTACTTTGTAAGAATAGATGAATTGGCTTGAATACGTCAGAAATCAAATATACTTTGTTATGTCGAGAATAATACTTTATCATTGTGAAAAGCGAAGGTGCAGTAAGACTTCAAAATCCAAATACTTTAAAACGCTTCAAGGATCGCTGGACAAACTTATACGCCATATTTCTCCATGAATCCAGTATTTCGCAATGCTTACGCTTCTTTGGGGGTTATATTTACATTATTATCTTCAGATTCAATTTGAGTGTTTATGTTTGATTCTTATCTGATGCAGATACACACCACGATGGGTCTACGGATTAACTAAACGAGCAGTGTGTGTTTGTTGTACTCCTTATTTTGTAGAGTTGCTCTCCATGGGGCTCAGCTTTCCACTTACTTCCATGTAGAACGTCGTAGCGAACATCAAAATGACGTCCAAATTATGATCTCGGAAGCTGTTGACAACAATGCAGACCAGGTTCTGTTACTAACGAAGCAGCTTACAACATTAAAGCCCCTACAGAGGCAGATTTTCGCACAGTTGAAAGCAAATCTCTTATGTGCAATGGAAAACGCTTCTACACGGGAGTATCTCTGCAAAACGTTAAACTCCACGCTGGTCCACAATCCAAGCGATGGATTTTTAATTCGGTAGGCGTTTCTTATAGCCGTTACTTAGTTTATCGTCACCCGCCGCAAGGTACCAATTAAGGATCGTAAACGTTTGGTGTTATTTATAGCACGACTTGGCAGATATATACGCCGGATAACGCCGGACGCCGCTCCGGGCAACGGTATGTGTATATGGCGATGAAATGTTTCGATAAATGCGCTTGATTACAGGATCTTGCTTTGCTGCTCCAACCGACCACCGTTCCGCAGCGTGGCTGATAGAAGAAGCTGTGCAAATCCCAACACGTGTAAGCTTGTCACCGACAAGTTGATGGACACACTTAATTACCCAAGGTTTCTCAAATTTTTTCGACACTCTCCGGAGCTCCCGCACGAGTGGCCTGAATGTCCGTGCGTTCAGGTCCGTCGCCTACATAGTTGTTAATTTATAAAACATGCATTTCGTGCCGTCCTACAACGGAAGCCACCTCGATGTGTGAAAAAACAATTAAAAAGGAATAATTTTGCAAATGGCGGCGCCCAGGGCCCCCGGGAGACATGTTGGCTCCGGAAGAATGGATGGCGGTGATTGGTGCGCTTTCCACCCGGGAGGTTCCCGCTGGCACGGACCGACTTTTCCGGATCGGAAGCCACCGTGTCCGTGGTGTCGGGTTCGGTACCGGAGGACCTATTAACTTTACCACAATCATCTATTAGCAGCACGGGAGTTGTAAAACTGTCAGCGCTGTCCAACTAAATGATCGTCAATGCGCAGACCGGACGGTAACGGCCCGCTCACATACAAGCACACACGCACACACATACACATCCAGAGAGACCGACCTGTTCCCGGTCGAAGGATCAGCCCTGGGGGGTTGGGAGGCTAAATGCAAAACACATTCAATAAACTCTGCGTATGATAGAGATATATGCTGCGGGACCAGTTGTACCGTCGATTCCGGTGGGAGGGAAGGAGAGGGGCGAAAACACTTGGCGGGGCGGGAATGGAAATCTGAAACCGATGCATAAAATTGCATTTTAATTGCGCTCGTATGGACAACGCCAATTACTCTTGCCTGCCGCTGCACGCAAGCTGAGTAAACCCCCGGCCGCCCCCCCCGTGGAGGTTGTGCTGAAAACGCGACGCCAGGTGTGAGTTTGAAGACACCACGTATCACGTATCGCCCGGTGGTCGCACGGTGGAAATCACCGCTTTGACAAATTTTCCAATTGCGTTTTGCGCCGGGATAAGTGTGATTCGTGTTTTGACTCCATTATCCGAGCAATAATTTGCAATTCCGTTACTCCGTTACGTGAGCCACATAGAACGTCGGGCTGTGAATTAGTTTGATGTTCGGATTATGGCAAGTGCATCCAGCTGAATGTACCGTTTTGGAACGACACACTGCTGAAGGCAGCTCATACCTGCTTTCCATTGTTTGTTTTAATAGCTTTAGAGACTCATTTGACAATTTGACTCACTTTTTATAGCACCGGTTAGGCACCTTTCGTAGTTGCTATAAATCAGCGCTGTGTACCTTATCTCGACATCATACGTGGAAGAGTACTGCCAACATGTCAAGGATCTGGTGCACCACTCTTTTCCTATTTTGGATCGGGACTAACTTGGGAGGAACGTTCTCTTAACCCTTATCCAATATGGCTTCCAACATGGCTGGCACCTCCAAATCCCTGAAAAAGATATAAAGTTGTCTACACCGTGAATCCGTCTACAATATCTTTATGTTTAGGTAAGGATGATGTAAGTAGTAACTCAAGTCCAAACCTCAGCGAAAGGCGTGTAGTCCAATGCAAACGATATACATCGGGTTAGTTGTACATCTTTAACCTCTACAGTATCCTCTCACTTACGGTTCCTCTTTCAGGTTACGAAACAAGTGCACGCATGAAGTTGTTTTTATCGTCTTTATTTTTTTTTCTCTATTAGATACAACTGTAAAAAAGATGCAATAGTTAACAATATGTCCGTCGCGCACTAATTCTGCACCCTTTTCCTCCTACTAGTCCTCGTACTTCTGCTCTTCAGCGGCGTTAGCGCTTTACCTACTAATTGCCCTATCTATCCCGCGGGGTTTTCGTTCGTTGGACCCATTCCTTGCTTGCCCAGTGTGTGTGTGTGTGTGTTTGTGTGATTTTCCCATGCGCACCAGCGGGATCGGAGGGGCGGCGGGGGGGCTTTCGACTGGGAAAAACGGGGTCGTTCAGACATCAGATGGCCGTCCCTGGATGACACAGGTTGTGTGTTGGCGATTGCGATGCGTCGACTCATCGTCCTACAGATGGTGTACTGTGTGGTGTTGGTTCACTCTCATTCGTTCAAACGGTGTAAGGGTTGTGCGGGTGTGGGTTCGTTCCTTAAGTCCTACGGGGGGGGTGTTGTAGTTGTGGTTCAGTGTTCAGTGCTGGTGCTCGGGGTGGATGTCAGCCGTGGGGAGGCTGGCGAGTTCGTTAGTAGAAGAACTGCTTCCAGGAATCGTGCTTCTTGGGCGGTGCGCCACCCCAGTAGCGGTGTCCCTCGCCACTGTAGCCACCGTCGGAGCCGTGGTGCCCATGGCCGTGTCCGTGCGGGCCACCATGGTGGTAGCCACCGTGCGCCGGTCCAGCGCCGTGCGACATGAACTCCACGCCGTGGTACTTGTTGTAGGCGTACGCCTTGGCGGTCGTCGGGTAGGACTGGGTGGAGTACATGTGCGAGGTCGGAGTGTCGTAGGGCGTGCTGTACTTGGTCGGGGCATCGGTCGGGGCGTAGCTGACCGGGGCGTACGACTCAGCGAGCGGCTGCACGTACGTCGTCGGGAGGCGAGTGGTCTCGGTGTAGGTCGTCAGCTCGGTGCCTTCGCTACCACCGAACTTGGGCTCGATAGCGCCGAACTTGGGCTGCACATCGCACACGGTACCGGCGACCAGGGTGCTGAGCGGGGCCGAGAAGATGCGGAAGTTGACATCGCTGTAGTCGAGGTCGGCGATAAGGAAGACGGGCATCCGGTCGGAGATCACCCAGACCGTCTCCTCCTCATCGATCTTGACGTCGGCCGGGAAGACCAGCTCCACGTCGTCCTTGTCCACCAGACCGTGGTACTCGGGGCTGTACGGCAGGGACGAGTGCCAGCAGCCGACGGCGTTCTGGTCGATCAGGTTGAACAGCTGCAGGCCGGTTTCGCTCATGACGCGCGAGGTCGTGTGCGCGTTCGGGCCACGCTCCTTCAGGTACTGGAAGTCGTGGAAGCTCTCCTCGACCTTCTCCTCATCGCGCAGGATGCGCGTCGACACCGTGAACTCGCGATGGCTGGCCAGCGGCGAGAAGTAGAGCGTCCGGTAGCCATCAGCCTGCAGCGGCGTCAGCGACATGCCGAAGATGCCCTCCTCGCCCCACTGGAAGTTCAGCCCAGCGACGTTGAAGTCACCGCGCAGCGGATCCGGGAAGAAGAAGCTGTGCGCGAACCGCCACGACTTGTTCTGTTCGAACGAGTACACGATCAGCCCGTAGCCCAGCTCGTCCGACATGTAAGCGAACGTGTCGTCGCAGCTGCGTCCCATGTCGATGGCGATGTTGGCGATGAACGTGTTCGGGTTGGTGTCTTCCGGGCGCAGCTCGTAGCGGCGGATGCGGCGGTTCGTCTTCAGGTCCCACACGTTGAGCGCGTACGGGCACAGCTGCTGGGTGGTGTTGCCGATGCCGACGGTACCGGTGTCCAGGGCCCACAGGCGTCCACACTTGTCCGCCTTGATACGGTACACGGTGTTGAGGCCGTTAGCACAGTCACCGGCCACGTTCGACGACCAGTCCGGGTAGGGAATGAGCGCTGGAGATCCAGACGGTGTCTGGTTCATGTCAATATAATTGAGTGTCGAGGGGATACCTGCAATGCAAAACATATGGCGAATAGTTAGACATCGGTTGTCACGTCACGGATCAAAACCTCATTGCACCACATCAAACTTTGCACGCTGCAAACAATCGTAATATGTCAATTCCTGTAAATGCCTACAAAAAGTCCGCTGTCACCACTTATTACTTCAGCATCGCTCGTAATAATGTCGAACTCCTCACCACGCACCATACGTTGCATCATCGAGCGATTCGTAGCTGACTTCCTTTACCTTCCACCGACAGCCGCCCGAGGGCAACAGCGAGGTTCCTCTCCTAACCAATGGTCCATTCGGGTAGGTCGGACCAGCACGGAATGACGTGGTCCAACACCGTTCGCGCGTGTTTCTCCGTCCTTGAACTTGTGCCCCCGGCGTGTCGCTGATCCGTGGACGCCGTTTCCGTCGGCCTCGCTCGTTAAACAGCGGGCAAACGTTGAGACCCGCAGACAAACACCGAACTCCAAACGACACCACAAGAAGACAAAGTTAACAGCGCGCAAGCTTAGCGACTTACAAACCCCTTTCGAATGCATGGGGGAGGCGGCGCGAAGTGCGAGATATATAGACCAACGTTATTTCTCGACCACGAAAACCGGCTCCGGTGCGGATTAAATGCTGGCCCGCAATTTGTCCTCCACGTTCGGCTTAGAGTAGGGCAGGGTAAAAATGAGTACCTGGTGGACTCAATATTTGGAAGCCGTTAGAGGGCTGTTACCTCACACCTCTGAAATCCAAGCTTTCTCTTGTGCCTAACACTTTTCTAGATGTCCTACGACATGGTGGGTCATTTTAACGAGTGTTTTTAATGACCGAAGTCATGTTAGATCCTAATTATTCAAAGGAGTGCTCCGGCGTCTACCGTTGGCAAGTGTAAACAACTCGAAAGGAATATGTAATGAACCTTCTCCGGTCCGGTTAGCATTGCACACGACTAAACCAGACCAAGACGTAACATGCAATTAACAGTTCAATGTTGTCCATGAGCTACTCGATTACAACTTTTCGCCAAACATTTGGATTTTGTTTCCGTTCCGTAGTTGAAGTTCTAGTTGCGTCGCAAAGTCTTCAGCCTGAAGTTCTTTTTGAGGCGCTAAGTCTGGAACCAAGTAGTATTAAGTTTACCCCACGCTACCCTAATGAGCTCTTCAGCAAACCGCTCTGGGTGCAAACGGAGGAAGCGAAAAGGTTTAAGCAAACAAAAATAAAAGAGTACGACTGCCAAAGTCGATGTGGGTACGGAGGAAACCGATGTCCGCGGTCCGGATTCCGGTGCCAAACGGCATGCCACGCAGCCCGGAGCACGTTATAGCGTGTGACAAAACTAAACCGCCAGCAAGGGGCATAAAAGCATGCGAAATAAAGCGCAAGATTAATGCACAAATTATGCATATCTCTTCGACTTTTCCGAAACCAACCGCACCGGCTCAAGTATCAAACCCGACCGTGCGGCATTTGCTGCATTTCAATTTTGCCAGTTGGGCAAGTTGGCTGTTTGTTTTTTTTTTGTATTTGGGATTCGATATGGTCGGTTTTTATTTCTTGTTTGTGGGTTTTTATTCTGCCCCACCGATCGGAGGTGTTGTTGATTTTCAGTTTAGCGTTTGCCTTTGCATGCCTTTGCGTTGCGTTGGTAAGCCTTCCTACGTCTTTATCCGCCCGAGCGGTTTGACCCATTGGCCCGAAACCGGAACAGCGAGGCGGCGCATGGTGCATAAGTTTATCGTTTCTCCGAAAATCCTGCAGACACCTGGGGGTTTGCTGCCCACCGCCGGTCGGATCTTTATCTCGCCGCAGCTGTCATTCGCGTCGCAGGGCGCAAAAGGGCGACGGATGGAAGGTGGCTGGCGCATCCATTTGTCGCATGTCCAGCCGGTTATTAGCCGACGGTTAAACCTTTACGGTTCGCCGGCCATTCGCGAATTCGCTCCGGTTTTGCGAAAGGATTGGTCCGCATCCAGCGCAATAGCGTGAAAAGCGCGCTAACGCGTCGCATTAGACGGCTAGTTTGACGGGCGAAAGCTGCCGTTTGTTTACCACCAAGCGCTAGACTGCTGTTGTTGACTTGGTCGGGCACCCCAAATGTCCACTGGAGCGTCGGTCCAGCTTGCGCGCGCTCCTAATGACGATTGCAAGGCGGCTCGACCAACCAACTGTGGTGGTCGGTTTTTTTCCATCCTCTTGCGGAGGCTTTCATAACGCGTGGCGTGGCGAACGAGCGCGTGTGTTCTGTACCGTGAGGAAAAGTGAAAAACAGCCCACTTCCAATTGACGAAAACCCTTCGCAAGCGTTATGGATGGTTGGGGTAGCGTCTACTACCGCTAGAACCGGCCAGACGCGCCACCGCGCGACGTCTCTTGGGGGTGCAACAAATGGCGCCCGGGTGAAGAAACCTCCTCAGAAGGGCGTGTTTGGCAACGGAACGAACCGCAACGCGTGTATGTATATGCCGGGGCGTTGCGGTCGGAACACTCGGTCACCCAACGCCGGGCTCCATATACGTCGTTTCAGGCGTGGATTTGCGTAAGGATTCCGTACGGCCGCAATCCGTAATCCGAGATCCCAGAGCTGCAGATGACGAGCGAGCTCGCTCGACAAGATAACGGCCATGTTCTACAAGCTCACCCGTGGGCTACGTAAGCCCTAGTCGGGAATCACGCCCCAGGAGCAGGCAGCAGTGCGTAGGATCGGGTCACCAGGAGGTTCTGTCTCATTAGCGAACCTAGGAGCGGTGGATACTTAACTGCACCGAGCCTAATGAGTCGTGCCCGCGACACGGGAGCAGCTCCGTAACTACCTACGAGATACCAGCCCGAATTGGAGGGAACGCACCAGGGTACAGGCACGATGAGATAATTACCGGGGCTGTCGTGTAGCGGGCTTGTAAAGTATTAAGGTTATTTAAAATACCAACAAACAAGAGCGCCTTCGCGATGCGGGAAAGGCGCGCCGCCTTTTCGAAGGGACGCCGCGGTGCGTTCGGATAGAAATTTATCGGCGAACACATCTACGGTCGCATTGAAACAAACGTAAACAATCACGAACAGTTCGGCCGGGCCCTAGAATAGTAGAGGAGGATGTCCACATGCCACTTCGTGACTCCAATCATGGCTATTTCACTTAGGCAAAAGCTGTGATCTAGTTAGACGCCGCGTGCATTTTGGACTTGGGCAAATAATCAAGACTTAGGGCTCGCGCTTTCCTAAAGTAGGTACTCCGGTCACGATTGCCTTTAATGGGCAAGTAATCCTTGGCTGAATAAATTTCAATCCGATCCGTACGCCTTTAGGGGGCACGTTCGGCACGTCGATTGAAGACTGGCTTTCCCGTGAGGGTGTTCGCCAATGGGATGCGCGACAGCGATCCTTTCCCTTTCCACGGCCTTGGCGGGCTTGGATGAGGTTACGACGGGAGGGTTGTCCGTTTTGATAAGCGTGTCAGGTGCACACGGAGGTGGTGAAAGGGCCGAATCGAATCGGATTCATGCCTCCCCGAAGAGTCCCGCGTCGTCCGGAGCGTGATCGATTGATCGAGGTGGAAGCTGTCGGGACTCCTGGAAGAATGTGAAAGTGTTTCAGCACGCCGTCCGCTGTATGTCACATCTGGATCGTTGCGGTTAACAAACGGGACCGCTCGGTGCTCGGTACCTCGCAATTGCCGACTCAGCTAGAAGCCATCCGACAACAAAACAAGCGCCCTACACAAACTTTGCTGACGCCGCAAACGAAGCAGCAGTTCGCATTCCGCGCCGCGCGGTGCGTGATTTTCCGGCCTCCACTAGGGAGGGGAGAAGGGACGGGTGGTAACCGTGCTGGCAACATTTCCATGTAGAAAACCGACACCCCAAAACAAAACCAAAATGTGACACCACACACAGGCCGACTAATCATCGGCCGGTTGGTCAATGCGCTCGTCGACTTTCAGGTGACGGCGTTCGATTTTGTCCACTCCGCGCGCAAGTGTTGTTTACGGCTTTAGTCAGCGACTTTGCTTCGGCGCGTTTTCAATTCTTCGGCGCTGTTTGCTAGCTGCAACATTGCCCCAACCAATAACCGAAAGTTGGAAAGCGTTCGGCGCGTTCTGCTGACGGTTGCATGCACTTTTCGGGCAATACCGTGAACGCGTCCTCGCTTGCTTTTCTTCTCCCCTTTTCCTTCCACACCATATCGGTGAGTGTGTTAATTGAATTTTTGCGCAAAAGATTCAGCTTAATAGCAGGATGCGTTGAAACGCGGGCAAAGATGTCGTGCAAAAATCACCAAACCGGCCGGTGGCTCTAAAAACCCAAAGGTCTTTAAACCTGCGCGCCGCAAGCGACGACGACCATCCGATTAATGACCGTTCAGTTTTATGGCAGCTCCAGAGCGAGCGTATGTGTGTGGGCAGGCGAAGGGAAAGGCAAAACCAAAATAAAAAGCGGTGGAACATAATAAAAGAAACGACGCACATCAATGAAATGGTGTGTCCATAAACGTATACCGCGGTTCGTTAAGAAAGCAAACGAATGGTGCAAAAATAAGCCACGTTCTATACGGAGCGCACCCAACTCGGAACCCAACCATCAAGGATTCACCGTGCGAAAGGAGCGGACGTACTGTCCTCCGGAAGGTACCGCCACGAAATGGTAAGAGTTCGGAAGGCGTAGCAAGCAGGATTTAACCACCAAACAAAAACCTAAAAGCTGCCATAAACAGTCCGAAAGACAGCATCGGCACCAATATACCCGGGGCCAACGTTCTGCCGACGGTTTTTACCCCGCTTCAGTCGCGGCGGCTTAAAGTGCAGGCAATAAGAAAGCCAAAAACCAACAACCTTCGGCAGCAAATGGACATGCTTCGGCGCCGAATATTACGATAGACCTCGTAATCTTATCGGCAACGACATGCGCTTATCCGTAGTACGGTAGTGAGCCGGGGGTGCGCAGTGCGCGGCGGGTAATGGCCGCCCATTTCGACGGACGCAGGAGGACAACATAGACGTTAAGATATAGCTCGCGTAATAGCGCTTTGCGATTGCTGTTTGGAGCCGTACTGCCCAGATTGAGTTTTTGAGCTCGATACCGGGAGCAGGGTGCCGGGGTCGAGATCCATATCACGATCGGTTGGATATAGCCCCATTTATAGCCCTATAGTACCACTCCCAAAAATCTCTGGAAGGTTCGACACTTCGTGCTGCTGGTCCTTAAAAGGGTACAAACCCTTTCGAGCGCCACTCAGAAGGCCCTAACGAAACACGAATGTTCACCTGAACACGATAAGAGAAAGGCGATCAGGCGGTTGGGAGTTATTTAAATCCCCAATACCGGTGTAGCCGGTGCATCCGGAAGGAAGACGCCGTTCGGGGCAGGAAGCAGACCATCGGACTGTATGGATTTTCGAACAAATTCCCACTAACTAGGACCGGACCGATAGGAAGTTATATAAAAATCACCTATGAGGGGGGGTGGGTAACGGTGAATCGTCCGGTAACTCGATTAGGTTCGGGCTACTCCGGTACTTGGTACCTCCGCTAGGAGTTCGGGCTAGCAAGTTTTGGCGGCGTTTGGAAGCGTTAAAGATAAATAATTTATTAATTATGATTCATCGCCACCAGCGGTTTTCTTTGCTTTTGGTGGCCCGCGGTATCAGCGTTTCCACCATTGCCGGTATATATATATATTTTACAACCACCGTGGTTTCGTAACACACACACACACACACACCCGACCCCCTTCGCAATCACAACCAATTAATTTTCTATTTCTCTTCCCTCCCGCCTCGCATCGGCGTTCGTTTCATTTTTCATTTTTAGTGTGCCTCCCTTAGTGCAATAGTGCGTAAGAGCGTTCGCTGTTCGTGATGATGAGTGTTATCAGAAAATGATCACACCGTAAGAAAAAAAAAACAACAAC
Source organism: Anopheles ziemanni (assembly GCF_943734765.1). Lineage (NCBI taxonomy): Eukaryota > Metazoa > Arthropoda > Insecta > Diptera > Culicidae > Anopheles > Anopheles ziemanni. Next base: position 5,877,782 of record NC_080707.1, on the reverse strand, counting down.
GCCACATACCGCAGAAAGTCAACACACCACGGGGCGGAAAAACCAGTGACCGAAACTGATCGCAACGGTCGGACGCCTCTTGTACAGGGGCAGACGTAACCTTCACCTGTAATGTCCCCTGCGTGCAGGTTCGATAGTCCATGGCGTTGCGTCCTCGTTGATCTGCTTTCAATCATGTTTATCGGTACCCATCCTCCTCATCCAGAAAGCCGTAAACGGATCTTGGATTCCTCCCGGCAGATTCTAGGGAGTAGCGAGACCTGAGGGTAACGAATCAATTCACTCCAGCGACCGCCGCCATGTCGAATTTGCGGTACTCAAGAAGTACTCGCGCTTAGATGAGCTAATGTTCGGGGAAAACCGGACCATTTGCGCGAATCAACGAAGGTCACCCCAAAGGTGGAAGCTTCAGGTTGGCATCCTCCAAAAAAAGCCAAGCTTATCCAGAACCGCAGGCTCATTAATCTCTCACCGGGCTACTCCGGCAAAACCCGCTCGAGAAGGGCAAAAGTCGGTCGTCTCCGGTCTCCAATCGGAGATTCTAGAACATCTCCAAAAACCCCCGGGGGATTTCACCGGAACAAATTCGGTTCGAGATGGTCGAAAAGAGGGTGGGGTGGGGGGTGTTTCTAATCGTTTTTCTTCCCATGTGTCGCCGCAAGCGCTCACAGGAACAGGTTCTTAGAGGTAAGCACACACTTGCCCGACGGTGTCTTCTTCCATCCCGGCTCGGGGTGGATGAACCAAATGTGGTTCACGCTCGTGCTTTAGAGCTTAGGAAGTTGTGTTAACGTGTCTGACTGCTCTACTTTGTTGATTAGAACACATGAGGGGCACACCGGAGTTGGGAGAATTTTGGGAACACTCAGTTAAAGGCGCACAAGATCGTTTGGACGGGTCACTCGAGCAGGTCTCGTGCATACGTACCATCCTTCCATCTCGGCACGGACACGAACAGCTTGTTCTCCCAGCGCTCGATGCCGACCGGCAGGCCGTTGGTCGGGACGTAGTCCCCGCTAGCCAGGGCCTGTTGCTTGAGTCGTTGATTGGGGAAGACGAAGTCGAGCTGCTGCCAGCTGTAGCGCTCCTGTAGCTTCTGCGTCGCACTGACACTACCGGCGGCCAGGCACACCGCCAACAGCAAACCGTACATCGTTCTCTGCATGGCGCTTTTGCAACACACAAGTATATTCCTAAGGCACACGCACTTCCAGCCGGAGGAGCTTGGGCTTGAGAGTCAGAGTGACCGATAGGCACAAAAACACCCAAAACTCGGGTTGTGTACTTCAAACTGCTGATGCTGCTGCTGGTTGCTGCTGCTGCTGCTGCTGTTGCACTCTGCCTGAGCACTGCGCACCGACTGATGGTTGATCGACCGATCGCACCGGGGTTATATCAACAACCGTCCGCCGGACGGGCCACCGTTCTCCCACCACCGCCAGGCGCAACGCTCGGGCCCGGCTAGTGTGCGTGAGCGAGCGAGAGAGAGAGCGATGCGACCACTCGCACACTCGTTCGGGGCAGAATTTTTGGCCGGGGGTAGTCGCGGCAGAAGCCTACCTTCTTAAGACGGGCCCCAAGAACGCTGGCGAGCGGGGGGGGGTCGAGGGGCGGGCGGGCGCCGGTGGAGCTTTTTTCGACAAAAACAAAAAACGAAAAAAAAACACAACAGCACATCAGCTCGCAACGAAAAAAAACCCTCATCCTCGTGAACCTGAAAAAGCAGAAAGTTTAGCTAGCTGCATGTGTAATTACATGGTTGGCACTTGTTGCTTGCTTTTCTTTTTTTTTTTTTTATTTATCCTCCCCGGGCATCCCGGGTGTCATGGACCGTTTTTTCGGTGGAAAAAAAAAGAAAACGCCAAACACCCGAATCGAACTGTGGTTCGCGAACAGTTTTTTTTTTGGGTTGGTTCTTGTTTGCGCGCGGCCTTAAGAGAAGGGTGGCGAGGAACCGCGTCGCACGCAACAATCGGAAGCCGACCTACACCAACCCCGAACTTGCCCGGTAACCATTTCCTGCTAGATTGTTTCCATTGCGAAAAAGCAGATGTTGCAGCTACACAGCGCTTTCGTAGATTTCGGTAGTGAAAAATCGGGTAAAAGATTACAAATATATATAAATTACTTCAATTACAATGTAGGTTATAAGGTGCCAGCGGACGTTATTAAAGAAGAAAGTGGTTACTACCGGAACAGAAAAGGAAAGAAACTTATAGGAAAAAGCGGAGAACGAATGTGGAAGGAAGGAACTGAAGCAGAAGGAGTAACCAAAAGAGATGTCGAAGTTGAATGTTTCATGCTGCTTTATGTTTAATTTAATACGTCCAGAATTCATTCGACAAATCCGGTTGCGAAATGTTGATTCAGACCGTAAATAAATTCACGATTTAATACGAATCAGCGACCATAAATTATCCGACGGAGAAGCAGAACCGATTATCGAGGTTCTGGAGGAGACGTTGCGTTGGAGTTGGAAAAATGAAAGAACGTAAAGGTGAAGTGATCGTTGAAAAAAAGAGTAGTTCCGCATTGACTTCCCGTTATCTGCACATCAGCTTTTCACCGTATCATGATGAAGAGGATGGAGTTGATTGAGCCGTTTTGCAACTTTATTCCCCGAAAATCGAAATTCCCAAAATCATCGTCCATTGAACTGGCGTAACGCGCGTTTATGCATTGGGGAAATTGGTTGGACGCAACCATGCTGGGGCATTCCCTCCCGGGATGGTACGATGATGCGATTCGTGACGGTTAGTAATCGAAATCGGGTTGGGCTTTCGGTTCCGAGGAGAAATCCCGCGGAAATACCGGACTGCTCGCTTGGGAATCCCAGTGTTGGAGGCGGATGGTCCAATCCTTCTTGCTGCTGTTGGCTGCCCCAACCGCCAGTCCGCGGCAGATGCCTTGACCGTCGCGAGGAAATCGCGAAGGCCCAGAAGAAAAACCAGTCTGCCAGAACGGCCCCAACCCCAACGCGCGGGCGGTTGGTGTCTGGTCGGCGCCTTGGTGCGCATTCTAGCGCGTCATGTTTCATGCGATGGCACGCCGGACGGCGGGGAATGCTGGACGAAGGGCACTCGGCAGACCACGGCAACCGGCGCGGCCCGCCGGGTCATGCCCCCGACTGGTTCCTGGCCGGCGCGGGGCTACATATCGTCGATTTTCCACTTCACCACACACTCAGAATGGGGTACTTGTATATGAGCAATATCTGGCCAATTTGGACATGAGTTCGGCCAGCTTCTCGCAACGTATCGAACTCAACAACAGAAGAGAAATTCGACGCGATCTCTATACCCGTTCTTGATTTTCTAAACTCTCGTACCCTTCCCACTGTAGTCCAACTCTCAGGTATAATGTTTATGTCATATTATGTATCACAGGTTGGTGGAACTAAACAGCTACCTTCAACAGGACAAGTGGGTTTCTAAAAAAGACCTGTTCAGGTATAGCTCCTTTATTGCACCTCGAAACCAATAACCAATTTCTCCTACCTTGGCGGTAGAGACAACAGAATAAACATGGTGCTTTCCGTTATCTCCGTACAGTCCACCTGCACTGACAGATGAAATAAAGCTATATAAACCCAAAGCGCGTTTCAAAATACTTCTGAGTCGTCTAATTGCAGCAATAGCAGGTTCTACATATTGGAGAATTATATGACAACAGACACCATGGAGGAGGTTTTCTGTACCTAAGGAACAACAGGACTCCTACTTTGGAACTCAGTTAGGACCATCCAGATTTGTTTTGGTAGAACAAAGTCCACACTTGGATCTGATCTTAGGTGTACCTTTGGTCAGTTTAGACACATTTGACTCATCCTGCATGGATTTCTCTGCGCTCACGAAATACGTCTTGTAAGCCAATGTTTACAGCACGTTCGTTGCATGTCGCCGACCCGCGGAGGTAGGTAATTAGTTTATAATGGGCCCAAACACGCTAGAAGGATGGTGAAATTATGTTAACGACATTGTCAATTGTTTCGGCTTCCCTCACCGCGCGACAGAGGTGTCATAAAGGGTGACCTTCTTCGGTTCCGAAATCGCCAATATCTGGGGCAATTTATTTCGGCGTTCGCCTTCGCCTTCGACGCGCTTCCGTGACGCCAGCAGAACGACAGTCAGTCGATGTCAGAGTAGTGGGCCCGCGGTACTTGCCGAGGGGTAATTGTACATTTCGTCAGCTTTCGGCCCCACCGGTCAATTATGTGTCCCAGCCCGACCCAATATTATTCTCCCTGGTCGGAGTGGCGTTTTTAGCGCCCCGGTGGTCTGCCGAAAACTTCACGCCCGGTAATTACCGATCCGAACGACCCCAGGTTGTCCGACAAAGCGTGCATTTCCCGTCGGGCAACGAGCTGCGCGTCTTAAAGGGTCTCGAGACGACGCTCGAGAGTCGCCGATGCGGTTTCCGCCCGTCCCCGTCCGTGATCGGGTCAACATCGATTAGCCAACTTTGGAGGCGAAGCTCCACGCCAACTGCAGACGAAATGCAGTTTTGTTTCGAGTGCGCGCTTGCGGTTTTCCTTTCAAGCCTCCTGTTATTTTAATTGTGCAGAGTACAGTGATTCTCACTACCGCAGGTCTCTTTGATCTTTGATAAATAAACATATAGACACTTTGCCGCACAATTCGATGTGTCACAACGCTTGACGGTAGACGCGTTGTCATCAATCCCTTCGCCATCTTTTTCTTTGTTCGCCCTAGTGTAGTTTGTTTACATTCCATTGAGCGTTTGTTTACCGTGGTGACAGCGTTGGCAGCACTTCAAAATGATGTGATCGGATGAAAACCGGACGGTAAAGTGTTAAATATCAAGTGAGAGAAGGTACTTTCACCATTTTCAATGTCCATATCGGGGGATTAACTTAAGGTGAATATTGAGATCTCCAAAAGCATAAATCTACTCTTCGTGAGTACCTAAGAAATCATGAGGAACTATTGTTGTCAACCAGTGATAATGTTATTTTGCGAATTGGACTCACTTCTCTAAAGAACTTTCTTATTCTGGAACCGATCTAAATGATAGGCACCCCAAAATTAGTTGTTCAAGGTTGCTGACTCTACTAGCAAATGTTTCTGATGGTTGTCTTCTCTCTCTTGAAGCAACATAAATAACCAACTGTAGATCAAACGATTTGCAGCAATCGAGCTCGAGTGAAAAACGGTATGGGCAAGTTCTAATGCATTACATTGAGCTAGTTAATCTCTTGCGACTCGCTTCGAACATTGCGTATTTTGTTTTGCACTCGGATGAATGCCCACAAGATAGAAGTTGCCCACAAATCAACCCCAAGCTCAACGAGATGCAGGTAAGCATGCAATTACTGCAAGAGCCAAACGTAACGGCCTTACAGCCTGTTGATCTAGGTCGGAAGGACTTCAGCTGCAAGTGTGTACGTGTGTGTGTGTGCGTGTGTGGTTTTATTTTCAAGCCATAAGCTGACCGAGAGGGCGTTCGGAAGCATCGCACCGGCCACTGAGAATCACTGACCTTCCGCCGTGTTTTCGCGGGTCTGGGTGCGTGCGGAACGAGCTGTCAACCTGAACACGCCGTAAACATGCTCCGGAGTTGGCTGACGCGCAGCGAGTTGGCGAGCACTGGACGATACGGCATATGCATCATCCGAGCATGCGTGGCACGCAACTCCGGACAGGCTGTAAAGTAATTGATGGACAACAATTTTTTATCCCCATCCCCCCCCCCCCATTCCTCCCCCCCTCCCCCTCCGCAAAGTTGAAGGGGGCCAAATATCCGGACTCCCAGCCCGACGGCCATTTCGTTCGCAATACGTCAGCTCGTTTCCGATCCGAACGCCGCGATCCGTGCGAGAAGTTGCTGGTGTGGTGCGCCGAGAAGGTAGATAAGAATCACTGCCCCAATCACCTGTCGAAGCCATCAAGCCAGGCTGTTGGGTGTCTAGGACACCGCAAACATAACTTTCCATTGCGCCCCGCAACGGCGTTTGGGGTCCGGACGGCATGTAATAGATTCCTTGAAAGCGAAGGTTGCTCGGATTCGTCTCCGGGCTCCGGATCAAGGTGGGGGAGGGGAAGGAAGGAGGCGCGCGGAGACCGGAGCTCGTGCGCGAGGACCAGTTTCTTCTGGTCCGGTCGTTAAACGAAAGGGACGCACGGGGCCGGCCAAGGGTGTGCGATAAAACCGCACAACATATTCGTCATTAGCAGGCAACGCCACGGCGGAATTCGGATAGAACGTCGCACTCGCAAGTAATAACCCGCCGCGATGGGAGGCATAACGAGTTTCTTGCCCAACGCTCGAGTTTCGTCATGTCGCTTTTGCGCATAGCAGTTGACTTTATTCGTTTCTGGTTGTTCAGTTGTACTTTTCACACCAGACCGGCGTCCCATAAAGCCGGCGGAGAGTTTATGTTCTCTTAACAGATCGTAGATCACTGGCTAACAGCGAAAACCTAAAACAAAAAAAGGAAAAAGACTAAGTGATTCACAACAGAAGCTAAAGGAAGAAAAAAAACATACAGCAACAAAACTGTTCTGAATGTTGACAGAAGGTCGAAATAAGTTGTAATACTTAAAACGGTTTGATTCGAAGAAAGGGATTACAACATAACTATAAAAGAGCAGTATTCATGAAGAGACTATACAACACCACCCTAGTGTTTCTTACTAAAACTCAAACAAACCTCAATAAAGTGTTTTGTAACCATTTATCTTTATAATGATGTTTTGAATCCAGTACATGGATTCATTTACCTAATTGTTTTGTTTTGAAAAAATATTTACATTTTTCAACCTTATCCTTTATACTTGTACAACAAATTTTCTATCCCATTGCCACAAACGATCAAAACCATTTTTATTGTGATTAGTCTAGCTTCAAACGGGTTTCTTGTATTTAATTATAGTTTTAATTTTTCGAGTGATTTCTTTCGGTTTCATAACCCAGTAGAAAGTTCTCATTTTATGCTCAACATTGGTCATGTTTAACGTCTTTATTTAAGGTAAAACTTGGTAAGAATCCAAACATATGTCGTCGATCGCTTGTTTGAAAAGTATGTTACATTTTTTTACACTTTTTTACATTTTTTCTGCATCGAGATTTATCACCTTGGGAAGTATTACCTCTGCGCAACGTGAAGGACCCCGCAGCACGCGAAAATCGGGGACTTTGAGCTACAAAACGCACACACACACACACACACACACACGCCAAGGACATCATGTGCCGTACGAACGTAAACTCTGATCTCTTATTGCTTTCGTGCATGTTTCCGACCTTTTTGCGATCTACAATCGATCCCTCGCCACTCCTTCTTAACCCGTGCACTTTCTTCACGCCCACTCGTTTGGTTTTCTTCTTCTTTTTTCTTTTGTTGCCTTTAGCAGGGCTAAAAGCCACACCGTCCACCGTCGTGTCAATTCGTGAGCGTGAGCAATGGGCCCCGATGGGACGGCTCACGCGCGGGAACCGAATCGAGGTTTCGTGCGTGCGTGATTATTAAACCCCGGTGAAAGAAGGAAGGAAAAAGGGGGTGCGGGGAGGGGGGAAAGAAGCAAACAAGCCAATCAATCATATCTGCTGCAATTTCGGGGGAGGGTGGATTTGTGCGCAGGAAAATGATCGAATCACGTTTACACGCGCCCGGGTGCACTTATGATCGTATTAAAACAGATTTTCCCTTTTCTTTGCGAAATAATCGTATTGCAACGCGGCGCCGACCGGGACTTTTGGGTTCGGCTTGGAAGAAACCCCTTTTGATTGCGTTCACAATCGATAGAAAAAGTCCTTCCTCGTGCGGTAATTTAGTAAAATAACGTAGAGAGTAGAAAACACACTTTGAAAAGTAGACTGTGTAAGATATTTGAACATAAAATCGATACAAAGAAACAAAAAGACAGTAACAAATGACTTTCTTATCCAAAAAAGGCAAATTGGCATCCAACAGATTAAAACAGGAGATAAACTCCATCGGAAAGGCATAATCTATTTAATGGATAACAAATTAATGTTTAACAACCAAGCTCCAACCTTTTTCCTTCAACTAAACCACGGGCGTTCCCTTTATTGAGATCAATTAACAACATGTGCAATTAATCCATTTACATTGCCATACACATTACAGCCACATCAATCCACTGCGAGTCGAACCGACCCCTGCACGGTTTCCCAAAAAACAAAAAACGAACGGTCGGTAAATGTGTTCGAAACGTCCTGACCTACCACAATCGAAACTCGCTTCAGTCGAAGATCGGTGGCGAGATAGCGATCAACCAATTTATGTCGGAAATGTAAAATTTTGGGTTGCTTTATCGATCGGAGTATACAATTCGGTGCTCGGTGCGGCGACTGATGGGATTAATTTGCTACTCACTCTCTGATTGACACAGGCTGGCGTGATTTATAGCCCGGTTTGCAACGTCACTCGCTGAAAATGGTAAAACTTGAAGTTTTGGTTCAATTGACTTATTCGCTTTTAAAGGTCTTTTCGACCGTTTCATTTGCAGCAAAGATAATATTCTTTTCAACCGTCATTTTGTATTCATTTGTCTCTTGAAAACAAGAGAGTATTTGACCGTTCATTTTATATTAATTTACTATTTTGGATGTTTATCTTTTTATATTATTTATTTAGTTTAGTTTTCCGGCTATTCGGGATATCCCGAAATATTCTTTATTTTGTTCTTCTGAATATTTCAATTATGATGCCATAAGTATTTTTAATCGAAACTATTGTCATAAGCACGTAACATCTGTTTGGGTTTTAATGTACATCATTTAGTTATATTACTTCAACATTGTTTTCTTATTTCGGTCCATTTGTTCCCAACATTTTTGCAATCTTCTATTTGAATTCTTTTAAAATAACAAACACGAAGCGTTACGTAACGCTTCTAGTTGTCATAATTGAAATTTTGCGTTTGCTTGGCGTACTTAAAATAGAAACAAACAAAAATAAACCAAGTTTCCATAGAGTTCAGTCGAATATTGTTAACTTATATCGATCAACGACGGGATCAATTTCCTAACGGCACACCGTTTCCCTATCGACAACACTGGTCGGCAGGTGAACGAATCGATTTGACCTGCTAACGAACAACCGACGGGGAGTTCGTGAAGGCGAACCGAAACGAAAAGAAAAGCGGCTGCCCGCACGTACGTGTGTGTGCATGTGTGTATTCAATTATGGGCCCCGGGCAATTTTCCCATGTCCGCGTTCGATCCACCGAAAATGTATATGTATATATATATATATATATATATATATATATATATATATATATATATATCGATATATATATATATATATATATCGATCTAATCGATAATATGCCTTAAGTGTTTGTCGGCTTCGACGGGTTTGAAATCGGCGTGCCGAGGGTTGCCAGCGATAATTAGCAAATAGCCGGCGCGATTTGAGCAATTACAGCCGTTTTCCTGCCCCCCCCCCCCTCCCCCCCCTTGCGCCCGACCACCCCGTCCTTTTTCCATTTTTGTGGACTGTGAGGTTTCGTTTTGTTTTCGTGCCTTTTTTCCCCTGCTTTGTTTTGTTGCTTCTCGCCACCCGGATTGCCGGTCGGTTTCTCTCGCCCAATTTGCCTATATGGCTCGGCTGTGGCGTCTTGCAGGGGCTCGGATCCGGCTTGCGCTCAATTAATCGATCAACGGCGAATCAAAAATATCGCACCTGGTCGGGCACGTGAGATCGATTCGCTGGACCGTGAGCAAAGCAGCGCTGTTCAGTGGAAAAAAAGGGCTTAAACACCCTACACCCGGACCCGCGCACGGGGGTCAACACGAGAGGAAAAAAAAAAAGAAAAAACAGAACAGTCTTAGTTACTGCATACCGAATCGTCAATGAAAACGCAAAAAAAAACCTTAATCGTTACATCCGTCCATGAATTTTTTTTTTCTTCTTCCTCGTCTTCTCCTTCTGTAATTTGTGTAATGCTGACGCCCCTTCTACGGTCTGCTCAATGCTTCAGCAAAGGCTTCCGCGTTTCAGGCCGTGTTCTAGTCCACAGTGTACAGTGGGTTAACCATAGAGCACATGGGTGGACGTTGCATTTTATAAAAGAACAATTGTCCACTGTTGAGTGAAACCATGGAGTAAAGAAATTGATTATTTTACATTTAAATTTCTTCTTGGGTATCCAGATGGTGCCACCATATCATTGCTCAGAAAACGCTCGTTTTTTACCAACGAAATGTCTTATTCTAAGCCCACACAACACATATGCATGTAAATCGAATATCAACTTGAAATAATCGTACTTCTATGCAATATGATTGAATCGTAAATGATGCTAAAATAATGCCTATACGTACAAAAGTGGAGGCCCTAACCGTACATTGTTCAAAATGTATATGTTTAGTCGTATATTTTCTAAGTCGGCATCATATACGACTTACGATATACATTAGCCGTACATTGCTCGTTCATCTATACGTGTGAAAATCTCGATCTATAAAGAAAATCGTATTACATTCTTAATCGGCATCATATGCAACAAAGAATATACATTGCTCGTACATTGTCTATGCATAATGCGATTCCGATTCGAAATATACTAATATGAGATTCAATTTATTCAATTTAATACGACTTCGTGTTGTGTGGGAGGTCATGAAAAAGAAAAACCTTTAAAGGTTTTTGTTAATTGAACTGTAAAAAAAAAAATAGGCAGCTGAAACTGTCAGAAAAGTAAAAAATCAATTTGTGCAGTTGATACATTTGATTTTATTTTTAAGGTACTGTTTTCTGAAATGATTTAAAAGCTTAAACAATATTTGAAAATAACGTTAATGTTACTCCGTCATTTAATTGTTTTATGCTAATTAATTGATGCGAAACATTAGCCTCCTGTCCCACTGTGCGCCACACAAGGCGTCCCTTTTCTAGCGGCTTTCTCGAGGTTTCGCGAGCACGCCAAATTCGAACCGGGGCCCGGAGGCTCCGACCCTGAGCGGCTCACCTTGAAGGCCGCACAGAAGTGGTGACTCACCCGATCGGGAGATGCTCAGAGATAATCAGAGCATGGGAACGCGCCGAGCGAAGGTCGACGATTAGGCAGAGGTATCGGTTTCTCGAAGCTCGTGCCGCATGCTCCACCGGAAGCGAGTCAGCCTCGACCTTGTCCCAGCGCAGCCCAAAACCGACCGTGGGGTCCTTTCACCCGGCGCAATTTTCCCAGCAGCAGCCAACGTCCCACCGTTAGCTGCTTCAGCCCAAATATTCACGAGCACGTCGTATCGGCCAGGGGTGGTTTTGGGGACGAATATTAATGGCCAGCAACACCATCGCTCCATCGGCATCGGCCGTCTTCATCATTAATCTTTGCCCCACGATCCTGGGGCGCGCGAAAGCTCCGACGGACCCCGGATCGAGCAGCAAGCGGTTTTCCTGCCTTTCCCAAAGCACCAGCCAGCGCTCCCTTTTTCTTCTCTAAAAAACCATAAAACGGTGTCAAAACGGTTCAACCGTAGGCCACGGAGCGTTTCGGTTTAAAATCCACCATTAAAACACACATTTTACGGTGCTTTAGTTTTTGATCGGCACTTCGGAAAAAAAGGGGGAAAAGAAAAAGATTACGCAGATAAGTACATGAATTATGGTATCGATTTGAAGCAAACCATTTCGTACTTCCAAGAACAGCAGACCATTAGAGAGTTATTAAAATCACCAAATTTGAAATTTGATTCCATCAAACAATGGTCTGATTTATGCTTCCGGTAGAATTGGGTTTGGTTGAGAAAACATTTGTACACTCCAAAAAAATGTCTAACTAGGGTAACTGTACCAATAGTGGTGCACTTAGTACTGTAAATACCAATTAGGTGTAATTTATGAGTGTTAAGAACACAATATTCTACATATTTGAACCAATTATGATCGAAACATAACTTTTCTTCTGAAAAACATCAATTTTCACCGTAAACCATAAAAAAATCACGAAAAAAACGTATTTTTCTTCCTAGTCGGTTGCTCCTATTATGGTGGTATGGTTCCTATAGTTGTTGTATCGTGTTCCTATAGTGGTGGTAGCACGAAAAACTTGAATTTAATTTTACTATAACTTATTTTTGAAGCATATTTCAAACAGAACGGTAAAATACTCCTTGACCAATGCGTTGTCATTGAAAAGACTGTATTGTTTTACCGAAATATATCCAATTTTAATTCATAAAAAATGCTCTGAATATTACAGCTAATACCATAGTATATGCTTTATAGTGTATCCTTCGCCTGCTTTGTCTTTTATTTCCTCTGCTTCTTCTGCTGAGCCTGTTTTCGCCGTCTAAGTCTTGCTTTTTCGATTCCCTCCAGTTCCGCTTTGCTTAATTTGTAGAAACAGAATAAAATCACTAAATTTACCTGATTATATTGACCAAAAACGGAAAAAAACTAAAATATACTCGTTCCTTTCTTCTGTGTGCTACTTGTGAAAAAATCTATGGCTACTATAGAAACAACTCTGGTTTTTGTGCCTATAGTGGCACTATAGTAAAAACTATGAAAATATAATAAAATTATGCTAAAATGCACTTATTTCGTGTAAATCAATTATATTGGAGTATGTTAGTTGCGAAATCATATGGTTTTAATGATTTTGTAGTGATTTATAGCCTTAAGGAAATCATGATATTCGTTATAGATTCTTAAGGAATGCAGCATGTTGGGACAACCTGTTTAAAAAATATGAATTTTGGCGCTTCTATATTACGGAATGGGATGGGTCATCTTTTGAACACCTCGCAGAAGATCAAAGAACATTTCATAGAAGAACAAATAACTCCATTGTATATATATATCGGCATAGAGCTAGGATTTTATTCCACTACAACCACTATTGGTACTAGCTCCACTATGGGTGCACTTACCCTATTTGATTCTTAAAGCATTCTTGACATTGAATCTATAACATATTTTAACTTTTTATATGTGTCCGTTGGTTCTGAAACTTTCCACATTTAACAAAATTTTTTTTGATCACTAGTTTTTGATAAAATCATCTAAATTTTACAATTGAAACACATATATGTCAAAATTGTACAACAAGGTTTATAGAACACGAGGAAAATCTTTGAAATATCAACCATTTTAAATATGCCGTTATTTTAATTATTAAAATAAAACATGGCTCTCAAGTAAAGAGTAAAACCATTAACACTTTTCTCAATCCATCCTTTACCGAGCATCAGCGGGACATGAAGCTAGTGCAGGGCTTGGCATACATTTCCTAAAAAGGGCCAAATGATTAAAAGGAAGCCGAAAGCGCGAGCCGGATACCTAAAACGATAATGTTTTCAAAGTAGTACCCTTTTGAATGGTATAAACTTTTTAAAAAGTAAAGTTACATTACACTTATTTTCATTAAATTTTGATTTTATTTTTCAACTTATACCAAAAACACCTCGTTCAACAATTTTAATCTTTAATTTTGGGAGGAAAACTAACCTGACATCGTGAAAAAATTGAGTTGTGTTTTTGGTATGAAGCACTAAAATTTTCTTACAGGCCAGATGAAATCAGTTGGCGGGCCGGATTTGGCCAGCGGGCCGAACTTTGCCGACCCCTGAGCTAGTAAATAATAAAACGTTCTCGTAAATAAAACATGTCTCAGAATTTGAGCCAAAGTAAATTTAGAAAACCTCAGTGCAGGTAACTTATTATGCTACTCCATTGAAATCCTTCTAGACCAGAGGTTTGGAGAACATCTGAAGATGAATACTTTGCTTGGGTGAGGCGCGGGTAAGTATACTCCACCTTCGGGGGAAGAAATATCCATCAACGGTGTGCATTTTATCTCCTATCGATGGGTTTCGATAGCCGTTTTTGCACACACTTTGCCAACATTTTCTTTTCTGTAGGAAATCAATCGATTTTTAATTTAAAACCCGCACACGGTTTGGGGCCATAAATCGCCCTGGGGAGGGGGCTGGGGCTGGGGATAGGGAAACGGTTACGTATTACGTCAGCTTGGAACACACACACACACACACAGCCAGTTTTCGGCCCCAAATTGATCGTTTTTCGGGGCTCGCCGCGGCGCGCGTAAAACGGGGTTGGGTGTTTCGGTGTTGTTCTGGGTCGTGTCGTTCGACAGGGGAGGCACATTAACCGCATCGGAGGTTGTCGACACGTTTTGCGGGCGCCTTTTTTTTTTTTTTCTTCTGCTGGTCCGTTTGGTTTTACGTGCGCTGGGGCAGATTTCGTGAAATAAAACCTTCATTGTCAAACGCACCACCTCATAATTCGTCCGGAAAGCCCTTGACGCCCAGGGGGGGGGGGGGGGGGGGGGGTGGGGAGGGGTGCGAGGGTGGTGGCGAACGAAACGCAAATTGAAACAATAACCGACGAGGAAAAATGCATCCAAACGCGGCTAACGTCGTGCCGGCGCAAATCGATTCTGGTGACGATTTCCACAGCAGCCGAACGAAAAAACGGCCCACTTGCTTCAGCTCGCCGTTGAGGTGTGTGTGTGCGGTGGTGAACCGTGAGCTGGCCAGGGTCAGGGCGCCATAGGGCTCGCGGCTAAAAACGCCCCGACTGTCCCATTCAATCAATCATCGGCCACGCCGGGGGGAAAATGGGGCAAAGCGGAAGGCTAGCGAAATCGAACCCAAAATAGTTCTCCCAAAAGGCGTGTGTGTGTGTGTGTGTGTGGGTGGGTGGGGGTGTAGTGAGCCATCGCACGATCGGCAAGCCCACCCGCAACTTGCGGCACACCTTCTGATGCGGGGGAAGGCCTTTTCTCGCCACTCCTTCGAGTGTTCCTTCCCCAACAAAATGGTGGCCCCCGGTGGGGGGAAGGGGAGAAGGGGGGGAGGAACGAAACCGTTGCACCTAGAATATCGATCAGCCCCGGCGGCACCTGACCGCGGACAGATCAAGATCAAGCGCCGAAAGAAAGGCCCCGAAAAAGCAGCACTTCATCGGGGTTCGTCGCTTGCCGTCGCGAATGCGCGCGTTTAAGTCTTTCGTTTCCTTCGCTTTGGCTTTAACGCGCGGGCAAGCGGCGAGCGGCGACAATAAAATCATTATGATGGCACAAAGGAGGTTTTTAAAAAAACATTGAAGAAGAAGAAGAAGAAGAAGAAGCAGAGAAAAGAAAAATACGAAGTGGCAGTACGAAAAATTTATGCTAAAAACGGACCGGAAACGAAAGGAAACCGTCTTTTTGGACGGCGTAGTTGCCGGCAACTTGGTGACCGGTTGCGCAACCGCTCCGGAGTACTTCCTCTTTCGCCTGCGCCAGCGTTCCGTTGGATTTATTGCCCACTTGGGACACACACACACACACACATCGGCCCATCAATCAACACCGGGCTAACCAGCGGAACGAAAGCCGCGCGAAATAAATAAACCAAGCCAAAAGGCCACCGCACCCGACCCCGCGTTGACACCGGCGCAGCCACCCTGCAAGCCGCGCCTGATAGCATAAACGGAATGGAACGATTATTGTGTTTTTCCCACCGTAACCACCTTCCCTCTACCCGCGCACGGTGCACTCGCAGAGCTGCACTAGGCGGGGGGAGAAAACTGAAACGAAAGATGTGCGCAAAAAAATGGGTAGTTGACCAACTAGAAAAGTAAACAAAAAACACCAACACTTTCACTTACCCACCGCCTCGTTTTCCACGCACCAGCGCATGCGTGGACACGCGATGTGTGTGTGTGTCGGGGACGTGTTTGGGGGATGCATTTGTCATCGTGATGCGTGCCTTCCCCGTAAGGCACGTCCGCAGCGCGATTGCCATCTCGTTAATCATGTCAAGCCGCGCGCGCAAAGATTTCCCGATTCTGAACCGGGGGGGGGGGGGGGGGGGGGGGGGGGGGGGGGGGGGGGGGGTACGTTGACGTGACGCCAGGATGAGGTTCCATTTTACCCCACGCTGAGCAGGACGGCATTCCTACAGTTAACAATTTTTCAACCGACTGTATTCGTCTGACTTTTCCCGGGGTGCACTTTTCTTTCCTACCACCCACGGCGCCTTCGGGTTGTTCGAATAAACATATTTCATTTGCTAAAAACAGGTTGTAAGTTAACTTAACAGTTTACAGGTTTTTCTCCATCACACATTATTCTTTTAACCGTTTTTTTTTCGGAACTGATTTGGCCCTGTTTGAATTTAATTTGTTTTCTTTTGTTTGTAATTTCCACGTTTGGTCAGTAAGAATGATTTTCTTAATGGATTAATAGGTCACATATCATATTGAATTTGATTTTTCGATATTTGGATAAACATTTTGGAGAGTTTTTAACCCTTTACTTGTTTGATATTACAACACTCCTTGGTTTATGTTTTAATAGAAAATTTAATTCAATATTAATGTGTACAATTCAAAGTTACCTTTTTATCGTTCATATTTTTGTGAAAATTTTACCGGAAAATGACAAATGAGCTATTTTAAGGTGTAAGTGATGGTGTTTGTACATCTAATATAAGATTTCATATCTGTGCATCACTCTTTCATGCCTTGCTATGTTGGTTTTTATTCCCTCTATTAAGTTTTAGTACATTTTTTTCTCAATATTACTTTGATGTGTACAATTTTAGGTTGCCTTTTCATACTTTTACGATAATTTTCATGAAAAATGATGTTTGAAATATTTAAAGATATAAATGATGGTATTTGCTATTTGTACATTAAATACGGGAATTCATCTCTTGTTCATCACTCTTTGATACTTTTCTAGGTTGGTCATTATTCTCTTCTTCTTTCAATGGTGTGCAGCAATAATTTTGGTTATTTTTTAAATCATATAAATGTATCTTTGTGGTTATTATGATAATACTGGAAGAAAAAAATACACATGAACGACGAATTTTAATGGATCATTTTTCAAAAATGTTGCACCAAATAGTTGAGCTGCTCGTGGGTAATCTGTATGATTATGATAATTAATTGTTGCCAAGCTGCTCCCGCGAAGGCGAACGCTGGTAACAGTCTGTTAATTATGGTAATTCGCATTTTGACGACAAAGAAAGTGACAAAGCGCAGCTGCGATCCAACCTGCCTCGAAGCATCGCTGCCAGCGGTGTTGATATTCCAAAATGTGCAAAAAAGTGTAAAAGAACAACTATAATTATCGTTAAATCTGCAAATAAAAAGCGTGCAAGCAGCATGCAGTAGAGCTGACTGCAACACTCCCTAGGAGGGCTGTGTGTGTTGGCTCGGTTGGTCTCGTGCTGCGAAACGATAAATCAAATTCCATCGTGATTAACAATCAGCCCGCCGGTGCCGGTACAGTTGACAGCATGTGATCGACGTTTTACGGCGCGTTCAATAGGAAAAGAAAACAGGCATACTCGCATGGGCCGCAAATTATACGTTATAAACGGCGGGGGCCATACTTTAAATGTGAACAATTTGCGCCTAATGTGTGCCGCCCGGGGGGGGGATACGAATCTGACGAGTGAAGCGCACCAGAGCGGGGGGGGGGGGGGGGGAAAGCTTGAATGAATCAATTTCCGACGTGCCAAGAGTTATGACTCTATTTTCACCGAAGCAACCAGCGTGCGGTGTGGGTGTGCAGTTGGGTTCGTCCCTGTTTTCCCTGGGCGGGCTGGGGTTTTCTTTCACGAACCGCGAACGTAATCGATCCTTTATTGAAGCCGCCTTTGAGGGGTCGAGAAGGTGGAGTAACAAAAGGCAGCGATTCGGTCAGAAAAGATTGGAAAGTCATTGCATCGCACGAACTGGTCCCTTTTCCAGCTTCCCTTGGAAGACCAGCACCCTAGCGGGGGGGTACAGTGGGGTGACCGGGTGGATGAGGTATCATATCCTTGGCTGCGTAAAATGTAACACTACTCTCATTAACGCTTAACATCGCGGGTTGATTTATTATTCCGTTGCTTTGCAATTTTTGATTTTGACAGCTTCACAAGCGATGTAATTTATTCGTTAACACCAATTGTTTTGCTGTTTTATGGTGTTATATCAATAGTTTTCAGACATATTTGACTAAATTAAAAGATTTTCTAGTGTTTTTGAATGTCTGGTAAAGTGTTACACGTTTCCATTCAGTCGATAATTCCCTTTTCTCTGTTAATGGATCTCTTTTTCTTTATCAGTTGTGGTGTGAATTCATCCAAAATGGAAACTTCTCGATCAAAAAGAACTGAAACAGTGCATTATTCCACTGTGCGGTCACTTTCAGGAACCGGGGAACGCTCGGTATCGGGTAGATTGGAATTGCCTTGAATGCCGGTGGAATGCCGACCCATAAGGGCGGGATGGAGAAAGCTCGTGCACTACGGGCCCTTCTCCCATCCCTATAATTAGGACCAGAAAGAGCCGGACGGGCGGTGGGCCGATTTTTGATTGGCATTCCCAAGCGGTCCCGTTCTGAGTGCCGGGTTTTTGTATGCAAGTTTTTCCTCGAATTGTTTTTGGGTCACGGACCCGTTACGAAAATCCGGTGGAAAGTGAATTTTAAATTAGCAATAACGAATAAAAAACATGCGAAGGGAAGCAAAACCTACAAGTGGATCACAGTTATCGGCCCTCTTTTTTCTTCTGGTGCAGCCTCGTTTGATCGGGTAATCCAGGGTCCGTACGCACGATTGCAGCATCCATGCCCATACGTGCAGGACGTCAAGGGCGCAGGGTAGAGCCGAACCACCGCACAACCCCACCCACTGAATCGCTCTGCTCGGTGTGGAATGTGGTCACGAAAATACCTGCAGCAGGTTTCCTCCGGCGTATGCGATGTTGAAGAGTAGGAGGTTGTCTGGGCTCTTGGGCCGAAGCCTTTTGCACGCCGCAGACTATTTTAATTTGTTTATTAAAGCATGAATGAATAACGATTGTGCTAGGCCAGCCCCGTTGAAGTGGAGGTCAGCGAATCGCTAGCAAAGGAGATAAATCCATTCAATGGTCAACATTTGCACGCCCTTTTTAATGCTTTACTACTTTGTAACCAAAGCTGTAGCATTCAGATTATGCTATTATGAATGTTCGTCTCACATCCAAGTTTGTTGCTAAACAGACAAAACGAGATATGTAACATGTTTTTGGTTTAAAACATTTTAAACAGATTAGTTGAATCAGTAATAAAGAATAGCACTAATGATTATAATAAAAATAGTACTAATAATAATGATAAAAAAAATTATAATTATATATTGGTATATTCAACATGGAATTAACCGAATAACAGAAACAAAAAAATGAAAAAATACAATGATCAGGTAGCAGTTAAGCAAAGGGCTAAAAAGATAATGTAATTTATAGATCGACAAACTTCCTTTCCTTCGGTAAAACTACTAATTAACAGCCATTTTATTCATTATCATGGGTAAATTGAAGATGTAGTAGTAGTAGAGAATATTTAATATTCATAAATTTACATGCTTCGCTTAGAATAACTAAAATTAGATTGATACTGATTAACGCGCTATACCGCAACACAATATTTCTGGAGTTACCTGTATGAATATTGAATTTCGAACAGCAGGAATACAACCATTTGAAAACAAAAAACTCTAACAATCCTGGTACTTCTTATTTGTGTTTAAATAGGAAAAAAAGGAAAACGGATTACACAAGTAAAACATAAGGAAAACAGAAGAAAACAAGCAAAAACAAACAAACCTATTAGATAACACAAAAACTAAAACTTTACAAAACAGTACAGTGTGGTAAAGCGAAGATGCATAAGTATTGGGAATCATGCCTGAATCGTTCCAAAACTATAGTAGCTTTTGTTATTCACTATCCTGTCCTTTCTCAAATTTACCTTTACTAAAAGGAACGTTTCTCGTTTTCCACGGAATTTTTCATCTTTTTATCCCATCGAAGTAAACAAATCGTGACGCTCTAATCACTGACAGGGTCCCAATTGGAACTACACCGGGCTCTATCTGGCCGTGGCGTGTCGAAACCGTGTGGGCTTTTTTACTACCTTTAAAGAAGGTCTCACCATACCTTAAACCGCCGTTCAATAACTGTCAATACATTACAATGTCGGTACAATGCTTTTCATTTTACTTGATTGGCTCTTTAATTGAAGTCCTTGCTGTCTTTTAACGAGCCAATGAAAAGGCGATTCAATACGTGGGGGGAGGGGTGCAAAAAATATCGCAAAAATATAAACGAAAGTGTCCGAAAACCCCCGTAAGGGAGCGCCCACTGCAAAAAAACCGTTCGTCGGGCATATCGCACTGACACATCGCAGTCCGGGAAAAGGCATCCAAGGTCCCGGGGAGATTTATGTTTGCATCGGGGGATGGATGCAGCAGTGGAGGAGGTTGCCAAGGGAGGAAAAATGCTAATCAAAGCAAAACCCCACTTTGAGATGTGTTTATTTATTTTGGTTGATTCGTTTGCTTCTCAGTTTCTACGCGAACACTAACCATCCATTCTTTAAACGAATTAATAAAAGCCCGCAGCGAGGGGCAGCATGTAGGAGTGGGATGGGGGCGAAAACAGGTCCACCGGAATCTCTAAATCAAACAGAAAAAATGAAATCTCATGAGGTGGTATGAATTTTAGATAATCTTTTCGCTTTGTTGTGTTTGACTTCACCCAAACCGAACGGTTTACCAACTCGGAAAACCAAAATTCGCGACCACGCGCTTCGCTGCCGTAACACACCGCTGGCTTGTTGCCCACGTACACCACGTTACGGGAGGGGTTAGGGGGGGTCGTGGGGCAGCCCATTGCCCACGTTAGACACGTACACTTTACGTATCTTGCGCGCTACATCTCGGGCCCCAACTGCTGCTGCTGCTGCGAAAGACGCTTTTATTGCAACGCCATCAACCGGCAAAAGACACCGGTAGCATATGAAGAATAAAGGACATTTCTCTCTCGATCGTTCGCCCACCACCCACGTCTCCCACCCCGCCACATGATGTGTCATTTATGCAACGGTTCGCTTCCCCATTCGGTTTTGCATCGGATTAACTAAACAAGCTGCATTTAGTGGTGGAGCAGTGGAGGGAATTTCTACGAAGGGGGGGCCTCGTTTTATGCACGTTTGTCATCGTCCGTTGGAAAGCATAATTAAGCATAGCTTTATATTAATATACCCAGAGGTCTTAATAAACAGCATGCAACAGCATTTTACTAAGTTAATTTTGATGTTTACATTTACTGGATGTTCTAATTCAACGTTGAAACTTCCACTTTCATTCTGAAGTATTACTTGTTTACTCGTTTGTCAATGTTGTCTGAATTTGGAAGACTTTTAGTGTAATTGTTTCGCTTTTTATACTCTTTTGTGCTTTTTTATTTTAGCATCCCAAATAAATGTTTTGTACAATATTTAACTCTACTGTCTTGAAAGAAATTTACCTTGTGTAAATGCTAGTATAGTTGATGTAGTACAAAATTGCAAAGTAAATAAAGTACGGGTGAAACTTTGAAATAACATACTTCAAATCGTTGTTAATAAATTTACACGAAACTAATTGTTTGTATCAATCAAATCGGCCCATCGTTTCACATGACCATGTTGCAATTCAACCCGAGCACCGAACAAGGTGTAATGTATTTATTTTAATCCCGTGTCAACCTGTTTCCTTCATGGTTGCCTCTAAATGTCAACTTTCAGCAATTTTGAGAGAGCGCTTTCTCACCGGGCGCGTTTAAATGTTTGATTGAAGTAAAGCAAATCAAGAAATGTCAGAAGAAACATCAAACGAGCCTGCATTAAGGTTATTTACGTACAAGTCCGGGGTAAAGCATGCAGCGTCGTGCGTTTTGCCTTTCACAAGCTTAGCGCTTATCGTACACCGGGCTCCCAATCCTTTCCGGTGCAATCCTGGCGAACATCACGACGTCGACGTCCATTTGCATGTTTTAAAGCTCCAGCTCGAGATCGAGCGCGGGAGATAACGTAGGCGAAAACAGCCCGCCGAGGGCCTCCAAACGCTTCCGAGGCATCCGCGTAATCGCGTGCGGTGAAATCACAAGCTAGCGCCCAGGCTGCCCGTGCAGCATCTTTTCCTTCGGTAGCATATCTGTTTTCATCTGGAATTTTCCCTTTCGTTGCAAACCATTTTTCGGTTCACGTTTCGTTAGCGTTTCCCTAAAGCTATCATGTAGGCTTTATTTATAGCTGCAGGAAAGCTCGCGACGTTCGTTGGGTTTTGGGTGAATTTTCATCGCCTCCGAGGGGAGGGGGGGGGGGGGGAGGACGTTCGGGAGGAAGGGTAACGACGGTTGAATCGGTTCCACACGATTGACCCGTCGTCGCCGTCGCTACCGAACCCAATCCGGAAGCAAACGCACCGCGTCACTGACACACACACACACAAGGTTCCTCCTGCACCCAAGTACAACCCCCCAAACACCCCAACCCCGCATCTGCTCGGAAATGCTGAGCTAAGCGGCACAAATTGTGAACCGACATCGGTTTGTTTTCCAGCTCCGTTCCTCAATGAAACCGGGAGGAAAATTGAGCTCACCCTTTAAAGGAGTGAAACGAAGGGGGCGAGGGGGGGGGGGGGGGAGGAACGAGCTTAAGAACTGGTTTCAGCCAAACGAATGTTACAATGTTTATTACATGAGCTTGAACGGCGTGCGTGTGCATGCAAAT
Organism: Anopheles ziemanni; assembly: GCF_943734765.1. NCBI lineage: Eukaryota > Metazoa > Arthropoda > Insecta > Diptera > Culicidae > Anopheles > Anopheles ziemanni. The sequence goes on along the minus strand of NC_080707.1, from coordinate 5,855,244 downwards.
GCTTTTTCGTACGCAAGAAATCGTACCGGAATGTGTTCAAAGTTGAATGTTTAAAACACATTAAACCTGATATAAACAAACGTTTTTTAGTCCTAAAGAAGGTGTAAGGGTTACAAAAAGTTAACACAAATGGTAACCACTGTGCGGAAACCAATCAATTCCAAAACAAAACCGTTTGTTACGGTTGAACTGTTGTGTTGTAAATAAAACAAATCGAACAAAATCAACAAATAAATCTATAAATAACCTATGAAATTAGCAGTTTACTTTTGTTTCGTTCTTTTGCTACGAAAGTTTTTTGATGGTTCAATTGTATGGTATAATATATTAACAGAAGGTTGTAATGCTGTTTATTAAATCAATTGTTGCTTTTAATTTCGTACTTCGGCATTTAAGAATATGTTTTCCCTTCCAACAAGTTGTTGCATATTGTTCTATACCTTATCTCTTTAAGTCAAAACATATAGATTCAACTATGCTTGCAAAATTTTTCTTTTTTTTTTGTTTTTCTTATCTTGTCTGTTGTTGAAAAGCATAAGCGATCTGAAAATGATATCAAATGGCTATTATCCATCTACCAGGCACATTATACAAAATATTATATTATTAAAATTCTTCATTTCATTTAATGTTTATTGATGTTTATCATTGCTTACATCCACAGTAACCGGTTGGATAAATTTTTCATCATGAAGTTGTATTATTAGCACAATATATCTTTCTAAATCGAACTAAATACACTTTATACCTGTTTTGTATCTTGTTTCATGTTTTCTTGTTGAGTTTCATTGATGATTAATGAAAAAACACAAACCTGCCTATATTTTACCATTTTTATATTATTATTTTAAATACATATTTTTATTACTTCTTCGACTTGATAGTCAGATTTAACAAGCTGGTTGTAAAAGGTTAAAACCACGATGATAAAGAAGTCAGAACCAAATAGCAATAGAGGAGTGTCTGCAGCTGAAGTGGAAAAAAACAGCGTGCACAAATGCAGAAAACGAAACATAGAAAAAACCAAACAGCTGCCGGAACAATTACTTCAACAACATTTCTTTGCTGATCACTCATCGTAACTCAAGAAAACAAACGAACGAGTAGTGTCTCGCATGTCAACTGTCGCCGCATGGCATGGTGCAATTGCAACTCGAGGAGGAAGGCGAGTTGGATCGCTTGATATCCTGCTGGCACCCCATTGAGCTGTTTTTGTCGCTTGACGATCATGTTGCTGTCGTTACCGTGGTTTGCCGTTGCTTCTGATGATGATGATGATGATGATGATGGAGGGATGGTGTTGTTGCCAGCTACCGGAACCCAGCTGCGCCAGTTAAGCTGAACAAGCTGGCAGCCTCAATCAGCATGCTGCACCACGCACTCGATCGGAAGCGCACCGGCCTAATGTGTAGCCGATTTCCTTCGCCGTTGCGGCTTCCTGCTTGCCCCCTCCCCCACGGCCACGTCCACGTGCGTCACGAGGTGCTTGTGTAAGGTTGGAAAAATGGTGAACTTGATTTACTTTCGCTTTGTTTTGCTTCTTCGGTTTTCTTCTCCAATTCGCCGGCGAAGCCGTCGGGACGTTTCGACCGCAGGGTTCGTTAATTTTATGGCTGGCATGTGCGGGGCCCGGTATTGCATCATCGACATCATCATCATCATCGTCATCATCGGTCGCACCGTAACGGTGTCGGAACGTTCCGTTGGCGACTTGCCGTTTTTTTTTTTTTTTGTTTCACAACAGGACGACACACAACCATCACCGGAGGACCGGAGACCATTTGCGAGCTGCTGCGATTGCGAAGGGTCGTCTAATGAGGCGATAGAATGTGTGGCTTACGGCCCCCCTTCAATTAGCCGGCGTGAGCGACTTACCTTTTGCCATGGGAGGATACCAGAGAAACCGCCGTTCGCATCACCATTCTGCTGGATCGCACGAAACCAACCAGCGGAAAGCAATGAAATGCTGTTTATGGAAGCGAGCAATAAATTCACCAATAGCGTTATTGATAAACAAACAAATTATGCCAGCAATAAACACTGGCGCTTAGTAATGGACCTGATAGAGCAATGTGGGGCAAGCGTGCGCACTCGCCGCATCGTGTCAAAGCCTACTGATTAACACTTCGCTTGCTGATGCAATCATTTTCAACGGCGTGTTGATATTATTTCTCTTCCCTATTTTCTTTTTTTTTCTGTGTTTCCAATCAAACATTCAAAAACCTTAAACCCATTCATACTGGATAGCTTAGAGTAAGAGGAATTTGATTGGCTGAAGGAACTAACCAGATCCGTTCGATGTTATGTGAGTTATTGTAAGCTTTTCCATAGCACAGTTCCATTTATAATAATCTCAAAACACACCACAGGTAAACAAACCTAATCAAAAAGGTAACCCCTACTAACAAGCTTCATTTTATAGGGTTTCGATCTTTATAATGGAATATTTCAATTGATAGAGGAAATATTTCAAAACCATAGGGGATATTTTCAACCGGTACAGAAAATATTGCAATCGTATAGAGGAATGTATCAGACTGCAAAAGAAAATGTGCATACCAAACAGAGAGCTTTGCAACCGATTAGGGGAGCAAGCTGTCAATCTCACAAAAGTCCTCGTTTGTTATTTGTTTGTTTACTTTAACGCGTTTCAAACGTTTTATTATCAATATGAACATCATTGACTTACAAAAACGACGAGCTTAGACAATTTTATCAACTTGCTTGTTCCCCTATTCGGTTGCAAAGTTCCCCGGGGGGTTTGCACGATTCCCCCTGCTATTTATAATATTCCCCTGTATGGTTGCAAAGCTCCCCTGTGCGTCTGTAAACATCTCGTTTAAGGTTCTCTAAACAAAGTCAAAACACTGTGTTGTTTCTAGAGGAATATCAAATGTTGTACCCTCAATAGTGTAAGTAGCTTTTAAGTTATAACACCACCTTTCATTCCTTTTGAAGCATGAATATATTGAAAGTGTTCTGTTTTCAATATTTTCTTCTTTCGTTCATATGATTTCGTAAATGAATCGGTGTTAAAAAATTAGTAAAATAGTTCCTACTTCTGTCTCTTGTCGGTAACTCGGTGTACAAATGATCCAAGTCCCGTCCGTTGAGAGTAATTATGTTTGGACGTGGATCTCGAACGTGTTCAGAGCGTGCCCTTACCCCAAAGCACTCTAGCGGGTAAAAATCAAAGATTGTCGTGGGGGGGGGAAAAACAACCATTACGGGGGAGAAACAAATTGTCAGCCACCTCCGACCAACCCCCTCAGTGGAGGGGGGGAGGGGGGAGGGAGTGACGCAAATAGAGCGAATCATAGCGATCCACGCCCCCACTTCAGGTGCCAGGTGTCGCCCGGACAGTTGCGCCGGGTCGGTGGAAAATTCACACCCTACCAACCAGGGGGTCTTGGGAAAGGGGGTGAAGACACCTGTCCCGGTGAGAGACTGGTGCCGCTGCTGGCACTCCATGGCGGCGCGAACGGGGGCGTACCATGTGCGTGCTCGTAATTGATAACCGGGCGACCGGGGGGCGATGGCGGCTCTCGCCATCGAAAAATGTCAATAATTAGGATGACTGAATGGTTGAGGTCGAAAAAATGACAGCTCCAGATTCGAAAACCGGGCACGTGATTAGCATGCAGCTCGAGAGGGAGAGAGAGAGAGAGAGAAAGAGAGAAGAAAACGAACTAACGAATGCAGCAACACTCCTCAGCTTGGTGAGGAACGCCGAGGAACGGAGGCCACGGATACGAACAGTAATTGTCGATTAATGAAGTTAATGAGTGGCTTGGCGAGTGCTGGGCTGCGGTTGGGCGGGGAAGGGTGAGGCGGCGCAGATGGAGCGGTTAACATATATCCGCCCCACAACCGCGCCGGTGTGAGATAATCCAGCCGAATCTTGCGCCAACCGTGTTCAATATCCATCTCCATTTGTTGCCTCTACCGGAATGCTCCCATTTTGTAACGCCCTAAGAAAGGCACGTTTTTGGGACAAATTTTTTAAGTCACCCACCTGCTTGCTTAACAAATAATTTCCTTCGAGAAAGGCTGCTAGTTTGGGAGAAAAAATAATACTCTTCTAATGAGCAACGCCAGCTCATCTCTAGACTAATCCAACAAACGAAGAAACTAAATAAAAAAATTAAATAAACGATACATAATTCATAGTGAGCCAAGCAGGATTGAAAAGGACAATACTTTGCAAGCCAAAGAAAAATACACAAACAAGCTCTTAATTCGATCGAAATGTCACGAAGAACATTAAAGATTTAAGAACAGAAAAAATACATTACAGAAACAACTGACTTAAACACGATTTAAACGAGAATAGTTTTCGATAACATCGAACCAAAGTTAGGGGAATATGGAGTAACTATATCTCGTTCTTAGTGCTTGTAATATTTTAATCCACTACATGAATTGATTTAAATCGAAAAGAATTTCCAATAGAATCAAGGAACGCAGAAAAGCGTTCGCTTACATAATTTTTCCATTTCTGCTGCCGAGACGAAAAGCAAACCCGTTCACAGCCGGGGGCTAAAGGTACCTGCCAGCCATGAAACCGACATGTGTCGCTGTCCAATGTGAAGTTCAACACATAAATACGAGTGTGCATTCCGAACCGAAATCAAGGTTAGGCATATTTTATTTGCATGATTATTTAATTTGTTTTCTTGAACAAACCTGTGCTTTTGGTTTGATCAAACGGTGCATTATCCCTTATATTCCTCTACTTTTTGGGTTTGTCCACTCGTTTCCCACAGAGACAAACAAAAAGAGAAGGTAAACAACCGGTAGGAGTTGTCGCTCGAAGAACAGGACGAAATAACTGTCGTTCAGTGAACCAGCGATCGATTTAATCCTTTGTTGTCAACTTCAAATGTCTGCATCGGACGAGGAAGGGACCGTGGATCTTTTTCTATAGCATTTCTTATGCACACTGTTGCTAGGATAAATGGTTCTTCCCTTCTGAAACTGATTCATACAACTGCATAACCTTAGCACACGATCGAGACAAATTAATCAAAGTAATGTCTATGCGTGACTGACGGTTTTAGTGACTCCACGTGTCGTCCTCCAAGGAGGTTAGCCTTCTCTGAACACTCCCAGGTGTGAGTGAGCCGGTGCTGAGTACAATCCTTGTGCAACCCACGAAATCAAGAAGACGTGCAGTTTTCAAACGTAAAAAGCAACACAAATCCAGCGTAGAAAATTATAAATAGACCAGTGTGCACGTGGCGGATTTGGCGGATGCCGGAAGCGAAGGTCAGCAACCTGTGCCACATTCCGCCAAGGTCCGCTAATGGTCCGGAGTGCGCTACACGTAACGAGTTGACTAGGCCTGGACGGCTTAGAGGACTACCTCAACCGCACTATGGACCACGTAACGAAGCAAGGTGCGGCATAACTGAAGGTTGCAAAGGCTCCTTAAATATGGATGAAATGTTGCTTAACCTTGCATACTTTTACTAATATTAATACTAAGGTCCACACTAGTGATGTGCGCTCTGAGTGAGAATGAGTGAGTGATTCGAATCTTAATATTGAATGAACGATTTAAATCCTAACAGATAGTTTTTGTGACTCCCTTTGATTTGAATCCTTAACTTTGGGATTCGAATCCCGATTCGAAAGAATGAACGAGTTGGTAAAAGAGTTGCTAGTCGCCATAGAGATTCGAATCCCAAGTTGTGATTCGAATCCCAACTTGTGTTTCGAATCCCAAGTTGTGATTCGAATCCCAGTTTGGGAACACTACATGGGCGACTAGCGACTCTTTTACCAACTCGTTCATTCTTTTGGGATTCGAATCCCAGTTAAGGTTTCAAATCACCTCGAAGGTTAATACATCATTTTAAACGTTTTAAATGACAAAAGAGTGACTTAAAGATTCGAATCATCGTTATGATTATTCACTCTGATTCAAATCTCTAAAAAGAGTTGTTATTCTCATCACCAGTCCACACACAATATAAGTATCTTGCGAAAACCCGCTCAGAGGTGCACACTCTTTGCTGAGGGAGAAAAACAACACAATGATAAATTGTGGCACGATTTATTTTATAAAGCAAGCGAATTGACGTAACCCTGAAATGAATAGGGGCTACAAATCGTTAAGTGATTGTAGAGTTCCCCCTTTCCCCCCACGGTCATCCCCCGCTGCTACATTTTTTGGGGTGATATTCTCTTATCTTAAACTACCCGTGTTAAAGTAATTCCATTGTCCCGATTTGTGGAGAGATACCACAAGTGCGCGGCGCTGGATTTACCGGGAGCTGGATTCGAACCTCAGGAGCCGGTTCTCTGGAGAGTCACCAAACCCCGCTCCCACCTGCGCCACAGCGTCGGGTCGGTTTCGGTGTGCCTCTGTGCCCATAGTGTGCTGTACTTTCTCGGCGCAGGTGCTATCGATACCATTGAACAGCCGATCGCTCTCGCCGGTCGTGTCAGTCGGCCGTAAAAACAGGTATCTCTCGCTCGCAGGTTCGTAACTGCGTGGAATGATTTCACCAGCGTTGTCAATTTTATTGTCAGCCAGAAGGAAAAAAAAACAAAACAAACAACCTACAGCAAAACAAAAACCAACCACCGAGGGACTACATTCGTCTGGCTCGTTGGAAAAGGAGCATAAGTAAATCCGGATCACCCGCCGAGCCGTTACAATGTTGCAATCTGGCCGCCAAAAAAAAAAAAAAATAAGCTGTCGCGCCAGCGAAAGAGCACACACGTGTCGAATGGACGCGCATGTGTCAAAGGAAGAAGAGGAACGGGCAAAATCAACCGAGACTGCTCCCCAATTGCTCCGCTCCCGGCCATTTGTCAGCCAAGGCGTACAGGAAATACGAGATTTGTATCACACAATCACCAAACCGGGAGCGCCCGAAACCATTAATCCTGCCTAGCAACGAGACGCACGCACACACACACGCACAACACTACGCACGTGCGTGCCAAAAAACCGAGAGGTAATATCTAAAACTAAAAACCACCCCGACCGTTGGGGGTCCATGATCCGAAAAGCGAAGTGAATGTTGCCCCCAAAACTGGACGCGCACCTTCATCTTCGGCATACCATTAAACCATCGGCCGTTCCTATTTAACCAACCTATACCACACCGACGCGCGGGGTCCGTCCGTTCGCTCGGTGACGCCAAAAATCATGACCTGAGACAATGAGTTTCGGCTTAGAAGCTGCAGCCGGTCGAATCTCGGCATGCGGCATGATGGGGTCCTTTTGATTTGCGCCCCGCGTTTCGGCTGGGGGTTTTCTGGGCAGTGTGAAAGAGAGCGCCAGAGGGTGCCGAAAAAAACAACGGAGGGCACCCCTGTGTGGGTTAAAAAAAAAACAACCGGCTTGTTTGTCGGACGCGAGGTGCGCATTAGAGCATGACGGGCTCCGAACATGGCTTTACACATGCGGGACCCGACCGGGGTCAAGGATACGGGAAAGGGTGGGCGCGGGGAAGGAAGGATACGAGCACGCGGAACACACACGCGCAACCCGCGGACCACCATCTGTGTAAGGGGGGAAAAAAAAAGGGACCCGTAACGCTCCATAACCATCCTCACTGTGCACAATGGCCGTTTGCCGGGATGGAAGTCAGAGATCCAACTTACGTACAGCGTTTACCAACCATTTTTGCTTCAAACTACAAGATCAAACTAAGAACTAGCCAAAATATTGAACCCCTGCATCCAGCCAGTTCTGAGATTCATGAGGTCAAAGTCCAGTGTTACATTGAGTGTTCCAGTGTTAAAATTGAGCAAATGTATAGCTCTTGTAATTTTGTTATTAATTATAACTGGTGTAGTTTTCAAGGTATTTTGTTCGTCTTTAAAAGAAAACTAAGGTTGCAGATGCAAAGATTGCATTTTTCTAACTAAGTTTTGACATTTTGCCAAACGAAAAGTGTGCGGAGTTGTGTTAATTAATATGCATGATATCAAAGCCTGATATGTTTTCTTTTAAGCCATCAAGAGTTTACCTACAGATTCGAAAGCTATTCAAGTATTTATTTTGACCCTCCATCAGATCTCTAGGGGTTAGTTACTTAGATTTAAACATGTATTGATAACTCCTATAAATGCTCCTTATCGATAAATCCTCTTGTTATAAATAACCCACACAACACATATGCATGTAAATCGAATATCAACTTGAAATAATCGTACTTCTATGCAATATGATTGAATCGTAAATGATGCTAAAATAATGCCTATACGTACAAAAGTGGAGGCGCTAACCGTACATTGTTCAAAATGTATACGTTTAGTCGTATATTTTCTAAGTCGGCAACATATACGACTTACAATATACATCAGCCGTACATTGTTCGTATATCTATACGTATGCATAAAGAAAATCGTATTACATTCTTAATCGGCATCATATGCAACAAAGAATATACATTGCTCGTATACTGTGATTCCGACTCCAAATATACTAATATGAGATTCAATTTATTCAACTTAATACGACTTCGTGTTGTGAGGGAATACTTGTAAAGATACTTATATTTGATGTGAAAAATCCGTTGATCTCTTCTTTATATTTATTAAAAAAACTACCCTGAAGTAAGAAAATTTTGAGTAGGTTATACTCAACTTCAAGTAAGTTATTACTCAGTAGTTTGGTATCTTAAGGGATAATGTTGGCATTAGATCATTCAAACATTGATTATAACCCTGAAGGGTAAAAGAGTAAATGAGGCCCCGGGCTAGATTCTCCTCTTCCTCCTGGTTCACATTAAGCGCCTGAAGGTATGCAAAGCGCGACGCATGCATACTTTTCAAATATTTGATCGCTAACGGTTCGCTTAAAAGAACATAACGGTTCAAACTAATCACGCAGTGGAGGTTGAATGCGGGTTAATATACTTTTACATGTTAAGTTACTGTAAGTTACTAGTAACTAAACTATACCACACATGATGGACAGCATGAAACAATGAGTTTAGCCGAAGAAATGATTTGGAAGCGAGCGGACTGCGCTAGGTCTACTGAAAAAGAGAGTTTGTTATAGTTTTGAGAAATAAGGGGGGCCCGTGGGCCCCCCTCATACCGCACCCCTAGGTTGATTGCGTAGCCGAAATTAACGGTACACACTACGATTCAAATACTCGTAGGTTGAATTTAACGAATTAATGTATCACCAATTGCATACATTCAGTTTAAACGTCCACAAGAGGTGTAGCCACGATCGAAAACATGGCGGCCGGGGCCTCATTTACTCTTTTACCCCCTGAAGAAAATATTATAGTTTAAGCTTTTAGAAAACGTCTTTTCTCTTTTAGTTTTTATGTCAAGTTAAATGTGTGCAGTCACCATTGGATTTAGCGCCTCCTTGTGGAATAACTCTTTTTAGTATAAATTTCACTCAAACCAGTTTAAAAATACAGTTCCCAATTTGAAACAATCTTTTCAAAGAAAAATCATTTTATCCCGCTATTTACTCCAAAGTGACCATTGTGCTGTAGTCCGTGTGATACTTTCAGATAACGGAGCGCTCCGAAGCGTGACAACCTGCTACGGGCCCAAAGTCCGACCGGGGTGCGTTACATGGACAAAACCCCCAAAACCAAACGCGCAAAAACTAAGTGACCAATAATAAATGGCTGCGCTAGTTTTGCGAGCCGACTTCTTTCGAACTCTTCACCACTTGCACACAGGTGCTGATCGCGATCGATCGATTAGAAAGTGTGTCTATGGCTAGCAAACAACAGGATCCCCAGCCCCCAGCAGCGCCCACGGAAAGATGATAGTCCTAAAGCCCAGGCCTGTTTCGGCGCGGGTTTGGGTTGGACAACTCAACAACCGTTGTCATAGGTCGCCGAATTCGGGCGGCCACCTTTTACCGTGACAAGCTAGATCTAGCACATCAAGGACCTTCCGTGGGAGCCGGCGTGCTATCGAATTACATAAGCACTCCAGTTGCTCCTCGAAACTCGTTTAATTAGACTCGGGCTTGGAGGTTAAATATACACTACGATGTATCAGGCGCCGACATCCTGCAACAAAGGCAGTTGAGAGCTGCATAAAGAAATAGCGAAGCAAACAGCAAAGTTTTGCGGGAAGTTAAATTATAAAATGACAAAAAAAAACGTTGCTCGATCAAGATATAGCGGTAGATATGTCATACACTGGTTTCAGATGATGGACGATTGGAATTATTTAACACGAACTGGACCGGCACTCGGTGATGTGTCAAAAAACATAGAAGAGAAAGGCATACTTTGGTAGTCAATCAGCAGTTTTAGCTAGTTTTGTTTTTTCTTACTTCAAAATTGCAAAATTATGGAATTGGAATGGCAGTTTTTTTTTAATGAAGCTTTTAATAAAATTGATTCGCTCTTGAAAAAGATTAAACACGAACACAAAACAGAAGGGGATATAGCCGTACAGCTATCCAATGAACTCAGCCGTCTTCCGAAGATATATCGATACACGTGAGAAGACAAAACGGAAAAGATCAAGGCGATTGGTTGAAGAGGCAAGGGAACTGTAAAACAAAAATCAATATTTACTTCGCACAAACGGCCAACCGGATGATGCTCAGACAAGGAAAAATGCATTGCTGGGCATGTTTAGTCGGGTTTTCTGCATCAGCCGGATTGTTGCATTTGATAGACGCATTCTTCCTGCCGCTTGTTTTGGTTCGTCGATGTTTTCGTTCATTTTTTTCGTTTGTTAAATTGTTTTCGAAGAGTACTTGACTCCTTTCTCAACCGACATTGAAAGAAACAGAAAAATGAAATAGTCAAAATATTGTTCTACTTTAAAAGAGTGTTTGTTTTTTAAATGAAAAAGGTGATTTAACTTAACTGGAGGCAATTTTGTGTCTTAATGGAAACATCATCCAAACACATACTGAAAATAAGAGAAACAGAAATAATTTATCGTTTGTAAAAATTGTAAAAATAATTGCGTACCTTTAAATTCAAAAATAACTATCCTCTCTGACTACAGCGCCACCTGTCCGTCAAAAGAGAAAACATAACCGGTAACGAATTTCTCTAATCATTTGAATCGAACCGTTATGCCACGCGCTGTTCAAGAACTTTCGGATCGTCATGATTACTATTTCATTCAGCAAGAAAGCGAACAGTGCCGTACAGTTCTTTAGCCAAATAGGTTTCAAATTTATTCCATCAACTGATCTACACTCAGATTGACGTTACACACTCACACACGCATTAACTTTAGCTCGATCGCCGTCCGTCGATCCGGTCGCTCCCAGTGTGCAACATACGGTGCGCGGGTCACGATGGTTTGTATTCATTTGTAATAGAGATATTTTATACCGTTTCGGTGGCTTGCAAACCGATCCCAAAAAGTCAACCAACCAACCAACCAACCAACTGACCGTTGATGGCAGAGATGCACGGAAGTAGCCTACGTTCACTGCTAATCCTAAGATCCAACGCATACTAAAGTGTAGAAGCTGCTCTACGGTCGCGGTTTTCGTTTTCTTCTTTGCGCGTTTCCTCCTACAGCTCTGTCGTTTTCGTCTAGATGTTTCATAGGTTTGTTTTCATTTATTTATTTTGTTCTGGTTTTATTTTTACTTTTATTTTAATCCATCTTTCAGATCTCTCTACCATTCCAACAACTTGCTAAACTCATCCACCCCGCGATTGTTAGCTTAATTGAGAATTACTGTGTATTTTTGTTTTTTTTTTTAAATGTTTTTCGTTTCGTTTTGTTCGAGCCATACCATCAGTTGATGTTACATTTGCGGTTAGATGTTTTCTTTGCGAAAAGTTTCTTTTAACTCTCTGTTATGTTTTTCTTAAGGAAGGTACACTGTATACATAATCACAACGAAATCCGTCCCCTTTCCACGTTTCGATGATAGTTTACGATCCTTTTTCATACCTCGTTTCACCGTGCCAATGATTTCTTTTCTTTGAACATCTTTTCTCGCTTCCAACGCCTTTTTCCTCCCCCTCCCTCGTCTCGTGCTCTAATTATCTGCCCGTGTTCTAACTGTCGAACATTTTCCTGGCGCACTTAGAAAGGGACGTCGATCAATCATAAATTGAGGGCCATTCATAACAGAACTTTAGATGCTTTGTTTTGTTTTTTTTTATATAAAAATATACAAACATTTTATACGATTTTTCGTGGTTTAGTGTTCATCTTTGTCCACCTACGCCGCTTGCCTGTTCGTTTCAGTGTAGGGTTGTTTTGTGTTTGTGTGCGCATATTTGCAAATCGGTTTTGCCTGTACGCGGTTGTGAACATGTCACCAGTGTTCCAGTCATGTGTTCAACACCGTTTGTTTGTCGTAATTGTTTCACTCATGTTTTTTGTTATTTTTAAACAAGCAAATAAGTTAACTGATCGTATAAAATGTCAATATTTTAAGTTACGGTATGTGCTACTTGCTGTGTCACTTCTTTTGTATTGTAACATCTACTGTTTTAATTCGGCTTCCTTGTCTTACGACTTTTTCTGGTTTTACCCACTGTTGGATGTTATCGGCCTATTTGCTGCGTCGTTCACCTTACTGTTGGTCATGTGTTTTCCCTTCAGCGTGACGCAGTGCAATGCCCACTTGATTAGCGTTCCACGATTTTGCGTATTGTGTTACTTTATCTAAAAAGGTTAAGAATAGTGATTACCCTACGATTGATTTAAATGGATTTTAGTTACGATGGAGTTTCTTTTGCATTCTATAATGTGTTTTATTACTGTTTGTTTGGTAGCAATAGAGAGATGTTACGTTGTGTTGGGATCGTGAATCCTCGCCATGGATTTACTGTGGGGTTCCTGCAACTTGCTTTGCGACCTTTTTTAAGGTTTTTTTTTCTGGTTTTTATTATGTTTTGTTGGATGTTTCAGATTTTATTTAGTTCGCTCTGACGCTCTACCGAAAACTTCTGATTTAAATTGTGGATGAACTAGTATGTGATAAACCTTTTTTTTTTTGCTTGTACTGTATATGCTACGTTTTCGTATGCTATGAGATCAAATGAGCATATTTTACAATTAATTTTGATTTCCATTCACCTCTTCCTCCTCCACCTTCATTTCTCTTTTCTTACCATTCCGTTTAGTTTTTCCTCTCTTTTTCCTGTCGTCTACCCGATGCTCGGTTCGAGAGAGATTTGGATAATGTTGCCAGTTTTCCACGCGAATGGCAAAACGGTCCTTGGATGTATCGGTTTTCGTGTATACAGTAAATTTATTCGGATTCTCATCTTATTGTCACTCAGTTTACCTTCCCTCCCCCGGCGCATGGTGCACGAGCTAGGTGAGACACGAGAGTTGACAAGATGATGCTGTGCGTTTCCACTGGTTGATTTATCTATTTGTGTATTGGAAAAAGGATGTGTTGGGCGCCTGGATTTCAACGTTCGTTCAGTTTCAGTTTGGCAGCCAGTCCTTGGTCAAGGTATGTGTGTGTGTGTTTGTGTATGTGTGTATGTGTTCTGTATCCAGCGTGACTGGGAAAAAATGTAATTGTTATAAATAGGTAGGTGTTTCTCAAAACAGTCACTTTCGTCGGCAGTGTTGTAATTTATGTAAATTTTGTTGTAGCTCTTGCTAGTACTTAAATCTTGTGCGCATTCACCACTTCTCCACCTGGTTTGTGTGTGTTTATTTTAATTTATTCCAAACTTTTCCGTATTTATTGTGTGCTGTCACGCACGGGTTGCGAATACATATTCCCTTACGCTACTTGCTATCTGTTTTAAACTGTATCAATCAAGGTGAGCAATTAGACCTAAAGGGTTCCCATCCTTCCCTCCCCTAAACCTCTCCTCTTCAGCAGCCGGGACACGTGCATACGCTTTTGGCATCACCATTCAGGTTGCAATTTTACGCTTACGTCCTCCTTGCCTTTGGGTGAGAGATCTCCGGGTGAACTCATTGCTTTGGAAACACCGCACGCCCCATTCGAACGATATGATCGCCAATGGTGCGTTGCTCAATGACGGTCTACGCTTCAGCCGTTTTAAAAGGAAAAGGAAAAACAAAACGATAAATTCCAAGCTACCTTCTAAGACGCGGCTACAACGCGGGCACAACACCGAACAGACATTCAGTTTTAACGTAAGAACCGACCCTCCCCAACACCGGTGACGGGTGGCATTGAGCATTGTGCGTTACCAGAAAAAAGAAACACGTTCAGCTACCAGTTAGATTACAAGTAATACCACAACCGAATTGCAAAAGGGGTTGGATCGGGTTGTCACACCATCAAAAGGTATGCTCAACACATCAACACTTCCCACGCCATGTTGATTCTGAGCGCAGTTCCTCTAAGTCAAACTCGTCTCACTCGGAAATGGCTCGGAATAGAGTTGGAAGTGCACGTAGTAAACAAACTAATTGAGTATAAAAATATACTAAAACCTCGAAGCGGCCGTTGTTAGGGCCGAAAAGTAAGCGACTTGTGGAGCACGAATGGTCCATCCGAGTTACTTTTGTTTGTTTCTTTTCTGATGGTGCTGTCAGTTTTTAGTTCATTCGCACCCTTAGCTCCAAATTATACGAACCAACGAATAGTATTAGCATCGTTTCCTGTTCCTCTTGCGTTCGTCCATTGTTCCAAATCCAAAGTACCGGCGTCGAAGTGGTTTTCTCTTTTATTCGGTTAAGTTTTGCTTCTGTAATATTATTTTCTTTATTCGTTAAATCGTTTAAACTAACTCCTCGTATGCGGAAAAAACTTGTGCCCATGAACTTGTTCTGATCGACGTTTTTTTTTTTTTTATTTTCACCCGTGCAGCATCGGCTTGTAAAAAGCGGCACTACACAAAACGGTTCCGCTTCCGGTCGATCCGAACGCGCGTTGGTTCATTGTGTGTGTGTGTTCACTCGCACTCGACTCGGGGGACAAGCAGGGCCAACACCACTGCTGCTGCTGCTGCTTTAAACACATATCAAATACGGTTGTAAAAATATGGTGGGCATGTAAGTATTGTTTCCTCGGCGTCCGCCTTCTGCTCTTCCTTCCCCACTAGTCCTGCTGTGTGTAGTACAGCGATGGAAAATGGCCTTATTTTACGTATGGAAAATCTTAGAATGATCAGCCGGTAGATGTTCGGTTTTTTGCTTCTTTTTAGCGCAAGGGACTTCGAGGTGTGCAGTAGTATCCTATTGAATGTTTACGTGAGTGTTTGCGTGTACATGTGTATGTGTGTATGGGTGTATGGCTGTACTAGCTGCTCGGTACTACCCAAGCCCAACGATAAATATCGTGACATTTAATCTAATAGCTACACATATATTTCAACAACATTCGCCATTTTCCTTTACCTCCTTCCGCTTGCGGCTTCCAAAATCGGTTGCGTTTTTCTTCAAAACAGTGTTCCTGTACGTTTTTGCAGCACCACCGTTCAAGCACTGCTTTCTTGATGTTTGCTTTTCCATCCGATTGGTTTAGTCCCGTACATCAGCCAAAGCTACACCACTTTTATTTTATTCTTCATCTTTCAAACCAAATGCAACTGTCTGATGGTACGATCCAAAGGTTTGCATTCAGAACCCGAGCGTTGCGGGGTTGAGACTTTAAAATCGGAAACGATCATCGTATTTCAAAGCATCCAATTGGATCGATTGGAACGCACGAACATTCAAAAGCAAAGCAAACCGAAATTCGCTTGCAAAAAAGCAAAACCGTTGCATCCATCATACGTTGGATACGTTAAACCGGAAGAAAATGGAGTTGCATTGGTGGGACTTTTAGTATACTGCACCAAAAAAAAAAATCCCTCTCACAGTACCTTCCCCGTTTTTCCACTGCGCCACCGCTGCAGGCTCATGCATTTTCCCGCGCGCTTTGAACATTTGGTTTAAATAAAATTTGTCAATGTTTATAACTACCAATATATAAGAGTTCTTTTTTCTTTCGTTTTTTCATTGTTTTTTCTCTCTCTTTCTATTTATCTTTCTCTTTCTCTCTTTTGCGTATGCTTAGATTAGGTTCATTACTTCGTTTATATTCACCCAACGTTGGCGACACACACCCGCGCCGGACAAAGCAACAAACCAAAGTGGCTCCCCTGCTGTTTGCTGCTGCTTGCACAACAAAAACACTCATAAACTTATCAACGTAATTTTGGTAAATCATAACACGCGTTCGCCTTAGGCCTACTAATAAATACAATTTAAACGAATAAACTTAAGCACTGGGAAACGATAACATAACTAAACAATGCGCCGAAACATGATCAATCGGAGACAAAACAGAAAATCGTTGTTGTAAGTAAACACGCCGGGGCCAGCGTTTCGTTTCGTTCACTTGTCCGCCGTGCAACACATTCACTCGATCGCTTGCTCGACCTAACCTTAAAAACGGCGTTTCTTCACTGGCCTCAGATGCAACGGTGTTGTTAACGCTGGTTGTCTTTCCTTTAATTCCGTCAATTAGAGCGCTGTTAAAGACCATCTGTCTTTAACAGGTGTATATTTCCACGGAATAGGCAAATGCCTTCGTTTTTTTTTTGTGGAGCAAGATTGGTCTCGTTTTATGTGCTGTTGCGTAGATGTTTCGTACGAAATCAGTAAATGGGCTTTTGAGTACATGTGTTGCGCTTTTCCTAATCCCTCCGAACGGATGGGACTGCATTCGTGTGTGCGCTTATGTTTTGTGTTCTAACTTCCTCCTTGCTGTAATACCTTACGATTGGGTTTTCCTCTGTATAATATGAAATATTAAGTATGTTAATCGTAACACTTGGGATATTATAAAGACATCGCCTTCACTCACTCTCTCTCTCTTTTTCTCTCTTTCTCCCGCACTACGATGGCTACTGATTCACGCGCGGTTGCGATAGAAACAAGGGAAAGGTTTAAAATCTCCTGTACCGAGCCGTACAGATATGTAAGAGGACTGCAAAGCAAAGTAAAACACATATCGATCGCGAAAGGAAAGGATGCACAAGTACAATCAAACGGGACGGTTAGAAGTAAGGGTGTTTCGAGGACGTTTGTGTGGCGTGGAGTTTGGAAGAATAGTGTGGTGGACAAAGGTAAAATGTAGAATAGTTATATATACATACATTGTTATATAAATATGAATATACATGCACGTCAGATACACATCAATATATAGATGGGTATATTCACGTGTATATGACGCGTTTGCGCTTCGTTTAAAAAAGTGTTTCCAAAAAGAGAAATAGATTCCACTCGAAAAAGGAAGAAGCAAAAACCTCTTCAACTGAATCACTTTCTGGTTGTCGTACCGCCGCCACCGCCCGATGGTGAGGGGGGGGTGGGGGAGACAGGCGGCTAGCCCCTCCAAAAGGATCGCAGGACAAGACTCTACTCAAACGCTCTGAGGGTATTTTACTTGGTTGAGACAACGTAAGCGGGTTCGATTTCGAGCGGGTCGTGTCCGGCAGTTCCGTCCTCAGGCCTTTGCACCTTGCGCGTATAAGTCTTGAAGTCTTGGGGTCGCGTGCCCCGTGCTTCACCCGAAAACGATAGGAAAGAGATGTAAGGATGGCACACGCCCTTGCGGCGTGCCGAACGAAAGGTCTTCTACTCGTTGTATGTCGACCGACGGCCGATCGCAGTTGGACAATGTTTCGTTGCGCGCAGTGTTTACTCCAGGCGCGCCTTGTAGGTAGTCTTCCAGACCTCGGCTAGCGTGACGGCGCTGTGGAACCGGTGGAAAATGCAGAGCGGCAGGGTGACGCGCTGGATCAGCGACCAGGCGATGAAACCGTAGAAATCCAGCTGGACCTGCAAACGAGCACAACAAACAGATGCGTTACTTGAGGCCGGAGGTTGAAGGTCGCCCGCGCGACTTACCGGGTTGGCGAACACCTTCTGGGCCTCGAACGTGTAGATGGCGAACATGGAAACGTTGCAGATCAGCAGGAAGGTGACGATCTGGCGGCCCGGCTTGATGCGGTCGTGCTCCGGCAGGTGCACGCGTCGGCGCGATACGTCGGCGATGAAGAGCAGCTGGATGACGACCTGGACAACGGCCACGATGCCGGTCACCATCACCAGCAGGTTCGGTTCGCTTTCGAGCGCGTTGAGCGAGCCGGCGATCACGCTGAACGTGGAGTAGACGAACAGACCGAAGGCGGAGATGCGCAGCAGAATGTCGTTCAGGTTGCTCTGCTCCTCACAGCGGAACTTCAGGTTCTGAACACTGGAAGCGGGAGAGGTAACACACCGAACGTGTGAAGTCACGAACCACGCAGTAGCTGATGGCGCACCGTTTTGCTTACCGAATGAAGCCGATGATGATGGCGAAGATAGCCAGCACCATGAGAGCACAGTGCGACGCGTCCGCCAAGTAGATAGCCAGCAGGGATAGCTGCGGGTGTCTAACCAGCACGAAGAAGA
This sequence comes from Anopheles ziemanni, assembly GCF_943734765.1. Taxonomy (NCBI): domain Eukaryota; kingdom Metazoa; phylum Arthropoda; class Insecta; order Diptera; family Culicidae; genus Anopheles; species Anopheles ziemanni. The sequence continues at coordinate 5,836,926 of NC_080707.1, read as the reverse complement.
GGATCAGGCAGATCAGCGACCCAACCAGCAGCAGCAGCCCAAAGAACAAACCCTTGGAGGCGCCGACACAATCCACCCGGCCGGTGCGAGCCTGCTGAGCCATAACGACGGCACGGCGCGACAGCATCACCTCGAGACGGTGCTCCAGGTCCTCCTCGTTGGTGAACCTTTTGGGAGAAACAAACAATCTAGAGCCTGACATAACTGAGGCGTACTCTATCGCTTACTTCGGATAGCGTCCGATGTGCTTCCACATGACATAGATGACGGCGGCTCCGATCAGCGAGTACTCGATGATGAACGGGTAAAGGTACGGAGCCGAGTCCTGCACGATCGTGCCCATGATGTTCACCCGGCCGCAGCTGACGGCGGTGGAGTTGGACGAGACGGCGGTCGAGGTGGCGATGAAGGCCGACGGGAACAGCGCGTCCAGGCTTTCGTACGTCTGATCGAGGCTGCTGTTGCGGTGCAGGTAGTTGACGTGATCGCCCAGCGCGTCCAGATAGGACGGGTTGGCGATGGAGGCCGCCGTCGCATTGGTCGGGCCAGCCGATGACACACCGTCCGACGAGGTGCCGAAGTGATCCGACGGTGACTCGTAGGAGGTGCTGGCAGTGGTCACCTCCGTTGTAACGATGTCGCGCAGTCGATCCAGCAAGCCACCGCCGAAGCTGCGGGCCGTAGTGGTGGTGGTAGAGGTTGAGCCGGTAGTGCTGGTGCTCTGCTCTGTCCACAGCGGGGTAGTGGTGGTGGTCGAGGTCGTCGTGCTGGACGTAGTGGTTGTTGGGGCAGCGGTCGATGTCGTGGTGGTCGTCGACGGCGTTGACGCGGCCGTCACCAGCGTGGTCGTCGCTTCGGCGAGTGTGTGCACCGTGCCCTGCACAATCTTCGACAGCACGCTGGAAGCGTCCTGCGACAGCAGGTCCTCCTGGGCGTTCAGGTTCACGCTGAGCGGCTCCCACTCGACGTCGCTGCCCGGTCCCAGCTCGGTGCCCATCACCATGCCGGCGTTGCGCAGCGTATGCTGGCGGATATTCTCCAGTATGGCCGAGTCCTCCGGCTCCGGACCTCGCCGCTGATGGTACGCGGTAATCTCCTTCAACGACTCCAACACCAGTGTGCGGATCCAGACGCAGATATTGGTCGCCACGATATGCATCAGCCCGAAGCGGGCCAACACTTTGAAGCGATGGATGTTCAGCTGCAATACAAAGCTCTTAGGTACCTTCAAAGATCAACAGCCAAGGGTAAGACAACATACCCGAGCATTCATGAAGATAAAGTACATCTGCATGAAGGTAAAGATCATCTGCAACAGCGGATTAACACCGCGCAAGATCTGGTGACACGGTGAGGTGAACGGTATCTCAAAGAATGAACCAAACTCCAGCCCGGTATAGATCATCGTGCCGAGACCGAACGCTGGAAGCACAAGAGCACACCTGCTAGGAAGCTGTACACACCAACCCAGCATACCCGGAACACTTACCGATGGCACCCACGCGCAGGAAGAAACTTCCATGAGCTGGATCTTGAGTAGTCTTGCGCTTGAAACGAGGAGATAGAGCCGCTTCCGGATCGGGTGTCGATTCCTGACGTAACGAGACGAAATGGAGGACATATTTACCACTCTCTCTACAGGAGAAGAACCTGTTCCCCCTGTCCAACTGAATGTCAATGCGGGGTAGTTCACGTCGTAGGAAAAACTCAAGCATACGGTCGTTTCGGGTTAATTTTGTAAGGTTAGAGGGAGCAAAGCAAGCAAACGGCGTTTGTTGGAAGACGGTTTGAAAGAAGCAGAACTAAAATTTACACAACGCTACAATTGATAAATCGAAAAGCACAAACACACACACACACACACGCAAAAACGAATCAAGCAAACACACAGAAATAAAAAAAAAAACTTGAAGTTCATCGTGCAGTGACAAACTCTGCTGGCTCGGGTTAAGCGCTCTCAGTGCGGATGCCGACGTTGGTGTAGGTGTGGGAGATGAGGCTCTAGCGAACGACAGAAGGCGCCTGGAAGTCCGGGAAGTCTTGGGCAGCTCCGACGAGCAGGCAGGTGAGTGCGTAGGAATCGCGAAACGTATTAGAACCTGGTTAAGCACACGGATCACAAACCAACACCAGAGAAGAAGAAGAAGAAGTTGGGAAAAGCAGCTGCTGGACATCTATATGTATATCTGGGAAACGGTTTGCGGTAAGGTGTACTAGCACTTGTTAGTAGTAGCAAACACTGGGATGCAACACGCTGAGGTACACGCTGGGCGCGAGACCTGGGATGCGTTTAGTAATCGGAGGACATGACACCGGAAGTGTCGCCGACACCTCTCGCCCGAAAAGGAACACCGGGAGTGGCAACACATTCCAAAAGGGACATGACAAGGGGGCGGGGCGGGGGACAAAACGGAGGTAAGGTAGCTTGGATTGGATATGGTGTGACCGTGTACCTGCGCCCGACTCCGGCCGTCGCCACCGTGGCCCCGGTCCTGGTCGCGTCTATGGCCGCCGCTGCTGCCGCTACGTCCGGCCGGTGATGCTGGCGTGGACAGACCGACGTCGCCCGTGGCCGCCGGTGTCCCCGGTGTCCCGGTCTCGGACGACTCCCGGCGCCGCTGGGACTCACGCAGCTGGTCCCGCTTTTTCTTCGGATACACTTCCTGCTTGTTCGACTGCTTGTTCGACGAGCGCGCGGTTTGGAAGTCGACAAACGTGATTAAATGTTTAGCATTTATGCCTGTCTTTCGTGTCATCTTATGTGTCTATGTGTAGGTGTATGTCTGTATGTGTAAGTATGAGTAAGTGTGCGTGTTTTGTGTAAAGTTTTAAAACACTATACGTGAGAAATCATACAACTAGTGACGGCAAGCCCGTAGCTCAGTAAGGTAAACAAAACAAAACTCGCAGGACTTAAATGTAAACAAAACAAAACTGCGCAGGACTCGCAGGAGTGGACTAACAAGGCTTGCTTAGACACGAGCAACAGAGGAATGAAACGAAACGATATCGGTAAGTAAGGGGAACGGCAAACGCGTCCTTTTTGAGCTTGAAGCGGGAATGTTTGGGGAGGTGATGGTCCGGACGTTCGTTCGCCCCGCGGAGAATCGCAAGGTCTTTTGGCATTAGGAGATGAGACTGAACTGACAGCTGGCCCCCGTTTTGGAGTGTGCGTGCGTGTGCTCACCTGGTACGAGCTCGCTTTGGCGGACGCGCTCTTGCCCTTCGCCTCCTCCTTCGCCGCCTTGGCTGTGCCTTCCTTGGCCGCGCCCCCCTCCTTACCGTCCTTTCCGTCTTTGCCGGCTTCCGCGTCGGTCGCTTTCTTCGATTTCTTCTCCTTCTTTGGCTTTTTCTCCTTCGGTGGTTTCGGTTTTCCGTTGCAGCAGGAACTCTCTGTGTGTGCAAGAGAAGATGCATGTGCATTAGTGGACACCTTTCGCTCCATTGCCGATTGGGTGCGTTACCTTGCAGCAGGAAGCAGAACACGTACAGCAGAAATAGTATGCTCGCACCGTACAAGTAGGTAAAGAAGCCCTCGTAGTAGATCACAGGCAGGCGGTGCGTCGTGACATCACTTATCACGTACGCGACGCACACTACGATCAGCAGCATTGCGTAGACAAGACTGGTGACGATGAAGAGCGAAGTTCTGGAAGAAAGGCGGTGCCGAAAAGAAAAGGGAAGAAAACAAGCCGGAAGTTCGATTACTACACACGAACCAGTGAAGAGACGATGCTCATCGATGCCTCTCGGAGCCTCGGGAACGTGCCTAACGACGCGGAACAACGTCCCCGGCTCTTGAGCTAAGGCCCTCATGTAGGCATCGATCGAAGCCACTCGTAAATGTGCAGCAAAACTGCAACACGCGGACATGATCTCTTGGCTTCAGTCCAAACAGTGAGCCAAACATAAAGATGCTCTGATTGAGCATGTTAATGTGAGTTTACTATGCCCCAGTTTACATTACCATGTACGACAAGTGAATCCTAATTAAACTGGTGTTTTTACTTCATCTGTTATATGTTATAAAAGTCTTAGCTAAGACTTAGGCTATACCTATCTGAGATAAAACTTAACTTTGAATACAATTAAATCTATAGTTTGCTGGTATTTACCGTAAAGCGGCATTTCAAACTTAATGAACAGGAAAGTTAGAACTGACAAAGCAAGTATAAAGGTGACAGGTTGGAAAACAAAGAGTTGCTAAAAAGTTAAGTCGTGTGCTTCGTAGCTGAATATAGTTTTAAGATCCGAATTCTGAGGGAGTTGGCTTAAAGAGTAAAGGTAATAGAAATGTTTGGATGTAAAAGTTTGTACAGAATATTAATATTTCAATTCTAGAACCTGCTTTCTACATCAATCCCTGGTTCTACAACAATCAAGAGTGAAAAGAAGAGAATGTAGTTGAGAAAGAACAGAAGTAGAACAAATATCACTCAAATTGGTCGAATGAAGTTCTTGCTCCTCTCGACAAGCTGGTATGAATGTTGTATGAGGTACGCTTGATAACGGGGAGTAGTTTGTTTGAGTTTACAACTGAATGGCGGTCTCACTGACCTACTGGATGCTGTGGCTCTCGTATAAGCTAGGGCTTAGAATCGTTCTTTGTCCCAAACTGCTGCCTGAACGAAAGAGAGAAAGGGGGAGAGAGAGAGAGAGCGAAGAGAGGCTGCCAAGCACGACAAGCCCTCGCCTTTTTCGATCCGTTCTCCCTAGCGAAAAGGCGCTGAATGTGAACTTCAGATAACGCATTCTGCCCCTTGTATGAGGCAAACTGGACTATTTAGCAAACCAAACGGGTAAAACGGCTTCAGCTCGATGGGCCACAAACCTTTGCAGCGGCTTTGGCATCACATTCTTCAGCTCCATCTCCTTGTTGGCGGCATTGTTTTTCTCCGCGGTGTCGCTCGAACCGGCCCCGCCCGCCCCGCCGACCCCGTGGGCGCGGGACACGGGCAGCGTCGCCATATTGTCACTGCTTTCCACGTCCACCGTCGCCACCTTCATCTCACCCCCGCCGACCATGGCTGGTATCGGGTGAACGCTTGTTTTCCCACCCGGGTTTTCACGCAGGTATTCCGGCCCTGTTTTGCTACTGCACACTGCACTTGATCACACACTCACACAAACACTCTCTGGCTGAGGAAATGGTAGCGATTAGAACAAATATGAACCCCTGCGAATGCAGAAGGAGGAGCGTTCCATTGAAATGGTTCCAGAATAGCTCTCCCGTGCCAAATCAAAGGAGAAAAATACTTCAAAGAACTCAGATTTAAAATTTAGCGTCAAGTAGTTCTAAGAGATCTGAGCACGAACGATTACATGCGTTCTGGGCGTTCCAGGACAATAGTTCGGCGCAATTGCAGTGCCTTATCGTAATCAGATGTTAATCTCCACAATTCCGAAGCCCACGCCTCGGCGCAAAAAGCCCGCAAAACTGCCTATATTCCTGCCGATGTCTCAAAGCCACTCAGCGGTAGAAAGCAGCCGAATGAAACCGAAAAGGAGGCCACTTTGCACGCGTCGAAGAAAACCGTGTCGGTCGATTGAGCACGCAACCGATTGGTGGCAGGACGGGGACAGTTGTGCAGACCCACCCCAAAAAAAAACCTGCGAAGGAAAACCAGGGCCGTGTTCAAGATGGACGGTTCCGGTTCGGACTCCCGTTGCGGCACCAGGCAGGCAAGCTACTGTTGGTGCTCGCGTTTGGCACTCGCTGGACCTCGGCAGGCTTCCATTTCAGGTGGGAGGTGTACACCCGTTCGCAAGCGATCCGCAAGCGTGGAATGCGTGTGGAAATACCCCCGCGCCACAGAGGAGAAAACACAGACCATCAGGACCAAGCAGGGCTTCTCTTCGGGTTTTCCGCGCACCACGGATGCTGCGCACTGCTGTCCCGTGCGTGTGTGTATGTGTGTGTGTGTTTTTTTTCTGACGCGCCTTTCTCGTGGTGCTCCAGTTTCCGGATGCGGCTGCTGTTTTTCCGCGGCGATTGGCCGTAAAACCCGGACTCCCGGAACGGGACGGTAAGTGCCACTCAGCGCGCTGGCACTCAGCTGGTTTCCGCGAGCGAGCGTGTTTTTTTTCTTTCGCCGCAAAAGAGCTCTCTCCGGACGAATCGGATCCGTAATATTGTCCCGAGATTTTCCCTCCTGCCGTTGCGGGCAAGAAGAAAACACACGCACACACACACACACACACCAAATCGGGAAATCCTCAAGCACTCAGGACGCGGTCGAAGAGCGAACGAAATTCGGCTTGTCCGTGGTGCACGAGGATCGCACCGAGGCGGCCGAGGTTTACGGTAGCTATATTTTCCAGATTACGGCTTTGCCCAATCTCTCCCGGCCCCGGGTTTTCGATCGGGAGACTGCACGGGAGAAGATAGGAAAAAAGAAACAGAACATCCTTCGCTTCGGCATTCGGGGAGGAAAAACTCCCAAAAAAAAAAAAAACCGTGGGGCGAGCAGGTTTTGCCCGCTTTGCTTTGCGCCGGGGTGGGGTCATGGTTCTGCCCGCCACCAAACCACGATTTTGCGTTGCCCGCGCGTGAAAACTCACCACCCAATTTTCCAAAAAAAAAAAAAAAAAAACCACTTGAAATCTCGAGGAAAACTACCATCGAACGATAACGATTCGGGAAAATTCGCTTTCAAAGGACCGCTCCTAACTGTGCATAACTCCATTTTCATATCCTTTCGGTTTTGCTGCTTTAACCAACAACGAGTTGATGGGCGACCACCGTGGGTGTTTTTTTCCGGGCAGTTTTTCCCGGTGGGACGCTGGTTTGTTCAAAAAACGCAAACCGATTGCCTCGCTGGAAAGGGGTTTTATCTTTCGGTTGATAGTTTGATGCGCTTGATAGAAGTCGGTAGGTGTGTGTTTGTGTATGTGTGTGTGAGTATTTTTTCATTTTGTTTTCCTGGAAAAGCGTGAAAAACACCTCGTTCCCGATTTGGGCTAAAGTCGAGCATAGGTACAGTTTGATCTGGGGTTTCCATCGAACTCGCTTAAGTGGAAGACTTTGAATGCAAATACACAGCCACACCGACACACACACACACACACAAACACACACGAGCCACGAGAAAAACTGTCACTTCACAAAGGCTCATCCATTTGGATTACGTTTGGTGCCTTTCCTGTTGGAAATGGAAATTCTTTTCCTCCCAACATTGTCTCGTAATCTTCGGGCGAGTGCTTGGTTTTTCCTTAAAGGATGAGGCCCTTTGTGCGCGATTTTCACATCCGCCTGCCCTCCATTTGCAAACCACTCCCTCGCGCTGCCTGCCATTCGGTTTTGCTCCCGCTTTTCCTCGGCGTAAAACTTGACGCAGGGAAAACCCGGGTGTTCCTGGTTTCGCTTTTTGTTTTTTTTTCCCGGACAACGTTAGGGTTCCCTCAGGGAGCGGGCTTTAAATTTCCCCCCGCTGGTGGGCTTTACTTCTTTTCCTTTTGGGCTCTCGAGCGTTCTTCACACGGGTTTGACCGCCTGGCCTTTGGGTTAGGGAGTTTGAACCGCACGATCGCGTACCAACCGCACAACTGGCAGCCAGCGTGATGCTGTTGCTGGGAAAATGCTGCCTGCGTGCCGCGAGCGGACCCGTTATCCCGTCCTAAGAGCAATCGTAAACCCGCCGATGCAAGGATGCCCGAGACCGAGGAGGAGAGCGAAATTGCCGAGTGCGCACACACAGACACACACAAACACACACACACACACACACACACAGGCGGAAACAAACAACGCCACAGCAACATCCTGACGCGCGCTGCAGAAATCTCCCTCGGCGAGCGGCGGGAGAGCAACCGCTTCGGAAGCTGGCGAACGGAGCGAGACGGAGCGATCGATCGCGCAACCCCTATTCAACCCCTAAAAACCGTCAGACGAGAGGGGTATTGGTGTGTGACACACACATACGGGGGTAGGTCCTGGGTTCTGCCCGCTCGTCCTGGTGTGTGCGTGCCCCGAGAATCCCCTCTGGAAGGTGTCGGATTTTCTAACGAACCAGGTACACTTTCTCTCTCTCTCTCTCTCTTTCTCGAACGAAAAACCTCGAATCCCGACCATAACAAAAGAAAGTGCCTTCAAGATACCTCCATCGAACGAGGGAATCAAGCGAACAACAACGAAAAAATGAGTGACCCTCGAGAGAAACACCCGAGGAACCGGAAGTCGGAAGGTGTCCCACGCACTAGAACGTACCACCCGAAATGGGGTAGCATCTGCCACATCCATCCTGGCGCTCGAGGTAAGAACTTCGGGAACGGGAAAGGATTCGGCCATGCAGAAGAAATCTTGACCTGCCCTTCTCATGGCGTCGGAGTAACGTCCCACGTAGAACATATCATGAGATTGTTTGGGATAAGTAGAAATCAATATGGGATCAAGCAGTAAAAACTATCCACGCGGGGCTCTTTGCGAAAAAGTTTCTGGTACTGGTTCCCTCCAAATCTCCACATACATCCAGCCAATGTAAGAAGGACTTTCAAATCAAAACAAACAAGAAACTTACTTAGCTTACCAATAAATGTGCCTTCTAGAAAGTATCGATGGGAACGACGTTGTAGAAAAGCAATAAAGAGAACTGTGATTCGTCAAAATATTACTTAAGACAAGTTATTAGATTAAATAATAGACGTCCCCAGAAAGATAATAATTCTTTACGAGTCTTATCCTTATGAAAAAGTAATTGGTCCAACGTTGATTTTTATGTTGTTATTTAACATCATTATAACGTTTGAACTGCAGTTAAACAGTTAGCTTAATCATGTGTCCTTTGTTGTAGGAAAGGTAAGCTTTTCTCCTGCAACATTAAAGGATCGCTTTGGGAGAGTGTTGTTTTGATAAAAGAAAAAGAAAGAGTTGTTTTGATAAAAGAAAAATAAAGAGTTGTTTTGATAAAAGAAATAGAAAGAGTTGTTTTGATGAAAGAAAAAGAAAGAGTTGTTTTGATAAAAGAAAAAGAAAGAGTTGTTTTGAAAGATAGAAACACATCAACACACGTATAACGTATATCAAACTACAGGATCAAGGTGAGAAACTCCAACACTGATGAACTCCTGAATCGATCCATTTCTAGTATTCATGTGTTAATTATAGAGTGTAAAAGCAGGGTGTGAAAATTGAAAACAAATCGTACCATCGTTACGTACGCTCGTGTTTGTTATGACAATTATGATTGTAACATGACAGCCCGAGATGTACTAGGCGTCTCCATCTTCATTACACTTCCCGCTTCCACTATCGCTTGCACCGTTAGTACTTACTTGGCGTTCTTCGGCTTGCGACCCTCGACGATCTTGCGCAGGTGCGTGCGCAGATAGATGCCGTCCTCGTCCGAGTCGCTGACGGTACTGGCGACCGTGTCCCGGCGCTGGTGCCGACCCACGGCGCCCCGCAGCTGCTCCTCGTCCGTGTCCGTCCCGTGGCAAGGCACTAGTGGCGATTTGTGTTGCGGCGACTGATGGTAGGCGGAGGTCGTGTGCGCCCCGAAGCCGTCCGGGTTGAGCTGTGGAAATGTGGCGAAGCGAAGGGTAGAGGGCATAAGTATCTAGCAGCAAGGGGGACGGAAGGCACCCTCACCTTCACCATCGTGCCGATCTGGCGGCTTTCCGGCCGGCTCTCGAGCAGGCAGTCGCTTTCGCGGTCCATCACTTCCGGCTTCGCTAGCGGAGGGAACGCAATAGGCAGTGGTCGTCTGGGAGTTGGTCCTAGCAAACGTTCATGCATCTCATGAATGTACGGACAGCGTATCATTCCGTGCTGTAACGGCGAGGCAAGAAAACGACACATTACCGTCGTGCATTTGTGAGGTTAAGTTCTGATACTTGTCTTATTTCAAAAACAACTATGGACCTTAGGAGCTTATTAGTATCTCGTTGATATTTGTCAATGTCGAATAAATAATAAAAAGGTAAACAGAAGGTAAACACTGAGCGAATTAATAACAAACATTTACAAAGGGTCAGAATAGACTCTGGATTAAGACTTTAGATTTAACGCTTCGAGTTTCTCCATGAGGCTGATTACAGTTGATTACCCTACGGTATTAATCCTCTAAAGGCACTCCATCTGATTATCGACTTCTAGGCGACCTACGACACAGTTTGAATGAGTTATGGACAGCTGCACAGCTTTCCTGAGAAACTGCGACACGGTTATAGAACGCCACGATGGAGGATGTTCCCTACAAGGTGAGGATATCGAACAAGCTGTCAGAATGTACCATTCAAGTTCTAATATCTTTATTAGATAACAAGTAATGAAAGATACGTTTGTCTACGATTCAGAATTGAACCAGTGCACACTTTCGTTCGTAAAATGTAGCTGTTGAATTATATAATTTTAAATTCGTTCAAGCAAAAGGAAGAGCTCAACACAAACAAGTTGCCAGGATTGTTGTTGTTCAAAATGTCCCCCGGCTGGAAAAGAACACTAACAAGCCGAAAAGACGATCCAACCAAAATCGACAGCTCGTAGTGCAGCCTTTCGGTCGGACACTTTCCGACTGCGAGTTTCTGTGTGTATGTGCATGTGTTCTCCTTGGAGACATGTCGAGGGGTGGTGTCGTTTTTTTCCGCTGCATCGTTTTTGGAAAGTGGGTCAATTTTCACGAAAAACTACACCACCTCACGAACAAACCCCCCGTCCCAGTTGCTCGTAGAGGTCGTTGCCGTTTCGAGGCGGCCACAGGCGGGTTGTGTTGTTACTCCAAACTCCGTTGCTCGGTTTTTTCTTTGTTGGTAGTGGAATGGAAAATGTGCACGAACGAATTCCGGGTTCGCCGATCCCGACACGGGAAGCATTCATCTGGGATGGGAGCGCATAACTTTGACTGCAGTAGCCACTGCAAAAGTAACGGCTTGTAACGTAGTAACGCAGCGTAACCGAACGGGCAATCCTTTGTCCACAGTGCGTCAGGTCTAACTCCGAACGGGGTTGAACTATGGTCTAATTACTCGTTCCCGCCAACAGAACAGGAACGTTTCCCCCATTCCCCACGGACGGGCGGGAAAATCGGGCCGGCAAAATGGCGGCCCGCTGGCACAAGCCTTCCCGACGCCCCGAGACACTGTTGCACAAAGACACCGAGTGTTGCCTTAGTAATCCTTTCGGAACGCATGCGCTCGTACCTCTTTTTTTTTTTTATTCTCCACCGATTGCGTCGTCGGGAAGGAATAGACACAGTTTGCAGACGACGCTATGCGTTTTGGAGTAAAATCACAGCCAGCGGCTATAGCTGTATGCACCAGTAACTGTCTCTTTGCTTGCCTACACCTCGATAACTCCAAGAGCCCCTTCTTTCTATCAGATCCGGTTTAGCTGAAGGGATTCCTAAAGTTCGTCTCAGATATTTATTAAAACAGTATGAAAATGTTACTCTTCAAAGGGGAAGCGCCTTGAGTAGGGACGGGCTGTATTTCTCCCCGCTTTCTGGGCGAAAAACCTGTCGACAACCCCTGACCCTCGCAGTCATCCCCGAAAGGGTACACCGAAGCCACACAAAGACGCTTCCTCGCTTCGCTATTGCGTTTTGCGAGTTCGGGGTTTTGAAGCAGGCTGAAACGCAGATATTCGAGTACTCGGATAATGTGTGATTAATAGGAAGACAACGCTGTTTGACATGATGGTACACGAATATGTTCATCTCCATTTATGAAGCGCAATGCCGAATTCGCCCGGAAGTCCATTGCACCCGTAGAAGGAGATCGCAATCGGCAGCCGGACACCGTCGACGGCTCCAAAGCGTAAGGAAACAAGGGCGGCCATTACCACAGTACCATTCCACAGTAATTCCCAACGGCCATGTCGAGCTGGGGACCCGCCGGTGATTAGCATAATAATATGCGCATGAGCTACAGCACGGCAACCGTCGCCTCGGAGAGCGTCCAACACACGTTCACCGTGCACGAAAGTGTGTCTGTTTTCGCCTTCGGATGCGCAACCGAGGCAGGGGTTTAGGGAAATGGCCGCACACCGGGAATTGGCGGGGAGTGCGGCCACATTTTTGTGTGTTTTTTTTTTTGGAGTTCGCTAAAGTATTTCATTTCAGAGAGCGAATATTTTAGACAGTCTCGTGACTGGCGTGTTTTGTTTTTTCCCTCCCCAAAGTCTGGACACTATGTTCACTCGTTCATTCGCGGGAAGTTTTGACCATTCCCAGCGGAACCGCCGGACCATGTTCCGACGGCACGGCGGGGAAAAACTAGAGCATAACAAAGCATAAATCATAACAAAAGGGAGGCCGAGCGGGCAATAATGAGCCGTTAGAAGTACGCACTGGCGGAGGTGAAAGAAGACAAAACAACGGGGGACGCGTTTGGGAAATGGAAATTGAATGGTGGTGGTAGGAAAAAAAAAGAGGGGGGAGAAAACACACGACCCCATGCACCGATAGCGATAGCGATCTCGTGACGGATAATGTTGCTGACGACCGAACGTAGGACCAGAAACAAGAAACAGAAATGAGGAAAAATGGTTCCGTTTGACTAAAAGTGAGTGTTTCTTTGACATCTAAAAGCGCGGATATACTGCACGCAACCCCTTTCACGGCTTAGCATGCGAAAACATTATCAACATGGAACAAGTGTTCACTTCTCCACCTATTACAATGCAAATCCTTAGATCTGCTTCCCTTTGGATAAGCTAAAAATTATTTTAAACTCAATTTAATTTCAATGTGTCATTCGAAGATCAAAAGAAATGTAAAGTTCTTACGCACAAGCCAGTGGTCGGAAATCCCACAAGATGTGGCCGCCGCTCTGGGCTTTCCATCCTTCTTCAGCAGCACTACATAAACAACACGTTTGCGGAGGGAGTTGAACCGACGCGGATGTGGAGGGTAAGAGTTATAAACAACGCCACAAAGCGATGTGCAGATGCGGCTCGATGTATCTTTCTACACTCGCCTCCAGCAGTGGAAGAAGTTCCGACAAAGAAGGCCATTCGATTCCGGGTCACCGATTTATCAACAGGCTGAAGCACATCGTTACGCGAAGGGGAAGTGTTGGTATTGATATAATAGGACCCGCCGATTTGGGTGGTAGATATCTTCTGGACCCTCAAATTCGGTGCACTGAGGCGCATCGTGGACGTACTATTTATAACCGTACAGGGTTGTACAATCCCTTCATGAGAATTTGGGAAATTTGGAGAAGAGCGACTTGCGACAAGCTAATTGGGAAGTTGGTTGTTTGGAGTACAAATCGATGAGTTCCCTTTACATCTCACATTCCCCACGGCTCAAGTATGCCGCTTTAGAAGTATATACCCCGACTGGACGGGGCTGTCACCGAAACCTGCTGGGCGTAATTGGAACCAGAGGTCTGACAAGTGCCACCACGCAGATATAGCTCAGATTTGCAAACAGCGGCGCGAATGGCCTTCACGTCGCCGGCTGTCGGTCGGACGGGGAAATCGAAACCCGATTAGTGGTGATCTCCTCCCCCCACCTCATCCGGCTGGGGAGGCTACTTACCCATTCCTCAGGCGATTCACTCGGCCGGCACTGTTCCACCCAGGCAGGTGACGGAGCAGGGTATACTAGTGGGTAGTACGTTGCAGTAGTACGACTTCCTGTAGGCAACTCAATCGGCGATCAAATGCAGTGCGTGTGTGTGTCTGTACGCTTGGGACTACGTCTATACACCTGACAATCGTCTCCGATAATTGTCCGATGAAACTCAATCACCCCGTTAGGTTCTTCCACCACGCGTCTTACGTCGTCCCTTTCCCTTCTGCGTTCCCTCACGATTCCGATCGATTGTGGAAACAAAGAATCACTGTCTGGCTATACTGGCGATGGTTGGCGGCCGCGTTACTCTATACGTGATATGTTCATCGATTGCATCACGGGAGATGCCGTACACCCACATAGAGGATCGAGATCGACACCGCTCGTTTGGTTTCGTAAGTGTGTGTCGCGTAAGTCACGCACTAGTTTCCCGGCCGTTTGTTTTTATTTTAGATCGTATCACGCGAGTTGACAATTTTCTTTGCCGTTAGAGCCGGTAGCCTACCTTATCAGACGTTTGGAAAAATTGACTTCAAACTAATTACAATTTCGCAAATGTAAACATACGTTGGCACACAAGATCACACGCACAAGGAGGGGTATATTAAATTGAAAAAATGTTTGTTATCGATATGCGGTATGTATTTTAAAAATAAGCTGATATGCCAAAGCAAGGCAAGCGAATGCTGTAAAGTGTATCTAAAACCTATATCGCCTAGCGCGCAAAACTCGATTCTTGAGACGCGCGGCTCAACACGCACTGTTCAAATGACGCCTGCATGCATCTGTTTCGCAGCCTCCGCTATTCGACTCACGAGACTGCCAGGCTAGGGCTCGGCTAGGGCTGATAGTAAGACGCAGTGGGACGTTGGCAACCGGAGGAGTCGCCTTGTTGATGGTGGTGAATGTTGATATGTTGTTTGGCGGCGTGCGGCTTCAGAGGGACGCGCTTTGTTGTCTTCAAAAGTCTTCCACCCAAAATTCCCTGATGTCGTAGACACTGGACGAACACTGCTTCCACGGCGAGGGGTTTGGCAGTGACCAGAGCAGCTTTCCCACCACAAAGACACACAAAAACACACACTCGCACACACGGGAAAATCAGCGAAATGCTCCGTTTGTAATGGTCGAGAAAATTGGTCCCGCTTCGCGGCCTTTGCTTGCTACTCGCGCCAAGTTCTAACTGCGACTGACGTGCACGCCGTACAGCGTTCTGAACCGCGGGACGCCATCCGTAATGGTTGGGCACCAGAGTGCTGGGAGGGTGCGCGGGAAAGAGGGTAGGCAGGGTGAAATTGCTGCGGCGCGCAGGGCCGGTTGGCAAGCGAGAAACAGCGCACCCCTTAGGGGTTTGCGAACGTGCGAGTGAGCGAGCGAAACGCTAGACGGGGCGACACGGCCCACACGAACAATTCGTGCCTAGACCGACGGTCTGTTCGGCCTGTGTAAGATTCTGGAGAAGGGCGACGGAGATGTGCACGCTGCCAGTGCGGGGAGCAGCGGGCAAAATGCACCCTTTTCGTGGGGTTATATACCACATAGTGGCTTACAGTGGCGCCCCTGTACGCTATCGGTCTGCGAATCTCTCATTCCGAATTGCAGAAATAATCAATGACAACTACCAGGCACAGATCTATAAGAGTTGGATAACACTCTCTAGTATTTAAGTAGTTTGATATCGTCTTATATTATTGATATACGTTTCTTTATACATCAACAATAAACAAACAAGAACTTATTTAAACTCTGTGAGTCCTTCAACAGTTCTCGTGTGGACCATATAAAATTAATTTGGCCTACGAGCCGGTCTTTGTCATTTCCTGGCTTATGCCCTAACCCCAAGTTTTATATTTTCTTAACCCTTTCACCCTTTCTTTTCCCCCCAAATAACTTAGTATTTGGAAAGTTTGTTAGACTCGATGAGTTTATTATTTTTTTATAGACATGGCAAAGATTTTTTTTAATAATTTTTAATATGTAATTTGCATTGGAAAGCAAATAAAAGAAATTCCAATATAATAACTATACTCATCGTTTATTTACATTTATGGTTCACAGGGAAACATATTTTCCATGAAATTATAAAAAAAACCTACACAGACTGCTAGGTTTTTCTGGTGATATTCTCTTATTTTACAACCCAAATAGCCAAAATATTGTGTTGTTTTGCCAATTTCAGTCTAGAATAGCTTACGGTCCTGAAAGGGTTAAAATGTAAATTTATAATACCATCATAGTCATATAAATTTACGCTCGTACGTGCAATTTTTAATATTTGTACCGTCTTATCTTCGCAAAACAAACATTTTCAAAGTGTTTCAGTTTTGTTCTCAAACGTTTGTGACTAGAGTTATTCAACTGGTATTTGGTGTAGGAATGAGTTTGCGCTATTGGAATTAATACTATGATTGAACATAATATTGAATGTGAAGTGATTGCCAGCAGCACCAGAATGCCCCCTACTCCCCTACAGCTGTGCGTTTGTGTGTGCTCGGTTCGACGCGCCACTAGAAGCGGGAAAACGCAGTATGAAAACACACTTCAAAACCCCGACGCGGCGGCAACCGACTTCGACATTAATTGGGGGAAAACCAACCGGACGTGCGTCGGTGTGTAAGTGTGTGTGGTGCGGGTGGACTGTGGGCCGATCCGTATCCGTCCCCTTACGAGAAACGCTCGCCCGCGGGGCAATATATCTATATATTGCGCCTCGGGAAAACCAAAGGGAGGGTGGAAACAAAAACCCGCGCCATTCAGGATATTGCCGGCGTCGAACTGCCCGCACTTGCCCGCACATTCAATCGCTGACGGCTGCAGGGTTACACGGCGTTCGGAACGTGAAGGGGGCAGCTGCTTCCGGGCATCGTATCATCAAACCGGGACGCCGGACATTCCGGAAGGGTTCCTCGTCGGTCGCACTACTAAAGGCCTGACGGAGCAGGAATGGCGCCAACAACCTGCTAGACATGTACGGTGTCCGGTCTTTAGCGGGAAAAGAAGGCAGGACATCCCCAGCGCAAGGGGAGCCCTGGGTGAAAGGATACGCCAACATGCCCCTGCAGACCGGGCGCAACAGGAAATTGAAGTGGCGTAACGTATCCTCTCCAAGCACTCGACGGTTTGTGGATAGACTTCCTACAACCTCGTGCGGGGGGGGGGGGGGGGGGGGGGGATGGAACGCTGTCACGCTTATCGCATCCTGGCGCAGGACCACTGGAAAGTCATCCAACCGATCGTGCACCAGCGGTGCGTAGCTGGAAACTGTTGAACCAAACCGTGTGTTGTGTTATTGTTTCTGGGCGAACCCGACAAGCCCCGAGCTCGAGTGGCGGCCATTGCAGCCGAGCCTTGCAGTTCTCCGCTACCTAAGTAGAACAGGGGTTCCCTATTCCAGATCGAACCAAGCGATACGATGTCTGCGGGATGCGGTGTCGATAAAACACGAACTCAGTTAGCAGCGTTTACGACGTCCCTCTGATAAAGGCTCCTATTAGTTGTTGCTCCAAACAGTTCCATGATCCCAAATGTGTCTATACTGTGTGCTTGCAGTATTGTCATATGGTTTTTACGTTTATAAACAGAACTAAATTCTAAAAGTAGTATATAAACTATTAAGTATAAGTACTTGGGAAATGCTACAGTTTGAATCCGTTCTCTTTTTTTGTTTTATCCTTCCCAATCGGATTTTGATTCAGAATTGATTCTCAACTATTTCTATAAATTCATAAACAATATAGTGTTACAGGTAATTCACTTTTCCTTTTCGACTATTTGCATGTTGTTATACACCTTAAACAAACCAACAAAGTAATCTAAATAAGTTTAGAATTTCCCCTACAATCCGAACTTTGCTGTTCATTATGAGATCCAAATCTTCAACGGAGACGACAGAATATCTTTCTAGTTACTCTTTAATATTTTTCTCATACTCATTTCATTCTATTCTACTTCATCTAAAAAATTCAAATCTATTCTACTGGAATCTTTTCTATTAAGTTTAGGTAGCCTCTCTGTAATATTTTGATTTTTAAAGGTCGCACAATTTACTTGAAATCGTTCTCCAATTATTAATTCCTTTGATTGATTTGAGCATCGATTCGGAAAATAAATTACATGTGTAACAATACACACTTTTGCTTGTTCATAGCAAGCACTCCAGAGGGAAAGATTAGACCGAAACAAGACAAAAGAAAACATAATCTAACAAGGATGTAAAGGTGAAAATTAAAAATGATAAAGTAATCTCAAAGTGTAACGATAATATAACTATAAAAAATATGTTTTATATCGCTCACTATCCATGTCTAAAAGAAAGAAATATAAGTTATAAATAATAATGGTGGTTTTTTATGTTTTTGAATTATGCTCAATTTCATTTAAAGGTTGCAAACTACCTTACCCTCTCCTACATCAAAGCTCAACAAGTGTTTACGGCATTTCAGAACAGCATGCTTCACAACAGTTTCAGTGCAAACTTCAAATGTTATCAATTGTTCTTAGCAGTCGTAGAGCTGCCTACAGCAAAGTTCGGTGTAAGAAACATCAGTTGTAAGCTTATTGATGCCTCAGTTCTAATGCTTCGACGCCACGAGAAACAACTAAACAAGTTCTTTTTCCTTTCTGTGGTTCGTGCTACGTAAGGTACGAGAACCTTGGTGTTATAAACCCGAGATGCTGAAGATGGTGGGGTTATGCACTAGAGCCAACAATAGCGGTCACCTTCTATGTTTGCTTTTCCGTGTTGACAAATGACGAAACCAAAATTGCCTCTGACAAGCAAGCCCCCTTTCCCGTCGTTATGTTCGCTTCTACTTTCTACTTGGCCCCCTTTTTAACGCAACATCTTTCGCCAAACCACTTCCCTTCGGCCTCCCTCCTTGCTCCCTAGCACTTTTCTTTCGTAACGGCAAAAAAAAAACGGGAAAGGGCAGGAAGTCGACGCCCGAGCGGTACATTATGGAGCTTCCTATTTTTACGGGCATCCCGGGTGTTCTTTTTTTTCCAACCCAACACACACCGGAAATCCAATCCTGTAAACACTGTAAACTGAGTAAAAGCCTCCGCTTCCGTTGCGCGGTTCTACTTCCGGTCTCGGTGTGACTTCAAGCGAACCCTTCCAGGGGCCTTTGTGTCTGCCCATCCTGTGCATTAAAGGTGAGTCACGTTGAGTGATCTTTGCAAAAGGAGGAAGTTTTAAAGCACACACACACACACACACATATAGCCGGCCTTTAAACTTTCCCAAATGGTTTTGCGCTCTTCAGTGGCAGATTATTTTTAACTTCGCTCTAAATTTAATTGCATTCCAGTTCAAAGGTTGCAGGGCAGGAAAAGAAAAGCGAAGCGTGGCAGATTTTCCTCATTATCCTGGCCTGATAACGTTCATAACAAACCCTAGGCAGGTGACAGCCTTCCCCTTCCAGTGCAATCTGCATCCGAGCGCCGGAATCGCAAAGGAATGTACTTGTTTATTTTTATTTTTCCTAGCGGGCAATGAAGCATTCAACGTCGCTGGCAAAATCAACACACAATACCTATCGTAGGCCTGGGTCTTGCCAGGTCTGTCTGCTTCTTACGCCCCCCCCGGCCGCCAACAGCTTCTTCCCGGCATTTGGAAGCGGAAAAGCGAGGATTATATATATATATTTTTTTTTCAAATGCCTTTCGCTATATACGAACCGGTGATGAAAATGATACAATTCATTTCTGCTCTGTATATACCATTCGCAGGCCGTAAACCCTCGCCCCCCCCCCCCCCCTCATCCTCTCCTCCACCTCCCCCGCGTTCGGAGACAAATCGTTCGTAATCTTTTTCAATCTTTTCAATCCTTCTCTTCCTGCGGTTTTCCACCGCCGGCCCGGAGGAAACAGGTCAATGACCGCGGTCGTTCGTGGGAAAATAATACCGACCGCCGCCGGGACGGGTTGGGAAATCGGTGCGGGCAGAGAGCTGGAGGAGCCCATCACCAGACACGACGGACGACAGACAGAGGATTTGCGCGGGGATTGGCAGAGATCGCCGTTGTTCTGGCCCGAGTTTGCCAATTGAATGTCGGTTTTCGGGAGTGCTTGGTGGTGTATTTTTAGTTTTTTTGTTTTTTTTTGTTGTTTTCCCGCCATAATAGTGTGAGACGGGAAAATAATTGAAAACTCTCTTGTAACTGCCAAACATGATCAATTGGTAGTTTTTCTTCGTTTTTCTTTTCCGTGTTTTTCGGCACTGCATGTCTGCGGAAAAACATATCGAATAATGACTTCACCGGGACGGTCTCCACGATGCATTGGAAAATGGGAGAAAACGGTACCGTCAGCGGTTGAAATTAGAATAGGGAGAAAATGTTATGAATCGTTTTGTTGATTTGTTAGAATGTTTTTATATCGTTTATTCCTCAAATTTATTCTGATTTACCACAACTGATTTATTTCATCAGCGTAGTTTAATTTATAACTGATTACTTCTTGAGTACTTTCATTTTTATGTAATTCAACATCTTTCACTGTCTTGTTTTTAATTATAAAAAAAAAGTAGCAATACCACGTTCTTCGATTTTAAACAACTTCCTCATTTCGTAAATTAATGTTTCTTTTCTTTCTGTAGAAAACTTCTTGCTTGAACTATCTATTTCTTTTCAATCAATGAAGAAATAAATGGGAAAAAGTATTGAACGATCAGTTTCTTCTATTGAGAAAGGCATATTCTAAATAGATTTTCTACTCCTACGCGGCTTTCCAATCGGGGGGCATTAAAGTTTAGTAATCTTCTAAAGTGAAAGAACTAACTCAAAAAAGCTGTTGAAAGGTGATAAACTTCACCATGGAATTAAATCAATCAGGAAAATGTTTTGAAACGCTCGACGCCCTCTCGCATCGGAGAGTTTATTGTGCGATAAAGCTGCATCAACGACGATGAAACCCGTGCCCCAAGCATGGAACCACACTGCGAAAGGGGAGGGTCGAAGCAGATTTGCCGAGTTTTCCGAGGCCGAGCCGTTGAACTATCGTCTTCCTTTAGCGTTTATTTATATTTTTATTTTTGCACCTTCACGTAATCATTCCCCCTTGCAGAAGAGATGGTTGACGCAAAATGATACGACGAATAAAAGGCGCCCCACACTTTGCTTTTTTATGTGGTGCCCCAGTTTGTTTTTTCCGCCTGGCCGCGCCAGGAAACCACTTTTCCCGACTGCACCAGGAAGTGCCCCTAATCGCCTACGGTGTATCGTCTGCAGCATCCTCACGTAAGATTGCTTTCTTCCGTGCTGCTTCTGCTGCCCACGCCCATTCATCACCGTTCGCTAGAGTGATTGAATTAAATGCATCGGAATCGGGAAAACCCGGAACCGTGGTTGAGCGTCGGCTGAAAAATGGTTTGTTTACCAACGGCTCTCGCGCGATATCGGCCACCGGGCCACTTCCGGGCACCGGTCCGAGCAGCCTAATGGTCGTTCCGGCACACTTTTCCGCACAGGGAACCTCGGGGTGGGGGCACGGGGCGGTTAGTGATGAGCTGTGCTACTTAGCCGTACGTGGTTGCTTACATTTCCATCAATCTCGGGAACGTCGGGAGGCGATTTGTATTTTGTGGGGAAAAACGGACAGTTTTCCACCAGCTCTCCGGCCAGTATGTTGCATCAACACACGCAAGTCCAGGTTTGATTTGCTTATTATAGACTGCTTTCCGGGTGGAATCGGGCAACAATCCCTGTGTCATTTGTTTTGTTTTTCCCCCCACGGGTTTTCCTCCCGGAGCCCTGAAGCGTTGGAATGGAAAATTGACGTGATATTTATGCCACGCCGACCGTGGCGCTCATCATTAAGCATTGGGCAAACATCCGTATTAATGCGCAAGGGGGTTGGGGGAAGGGGGGGGGGGGGGGGAGAGGGGGAGGGGGGGGAGGGGGGAGGGGGGCGGAAAAAGTAAGAAGACGGCCGAGCGTCGTTTGGCGAAAGATATGGAGCAGGATATTAGCCTCGCCAGTTCATGAATTTCCCGTCCGCATCGATTGTCCGACCGATGCGATGATGTCAACGCCGGTTCAGCTGGAACCGATTAGCAAACGATGGACGATAATGGTAATCAACTCAACAGTGATAAAACTTGCATACGGAAACAGCCGTACGTTTCCTTGCGCCGTCGAACTGTGAGAAAATTTACGATCAAATTTTAATGCTATGAGCAAATTTCCATTAGGTTATTTGCATCGTTCATTTTAACAAACATATTAAAAAGAAAACTTCCTTCTTTAAAACTCTACTTTTCATTGAAAACTCTTAAGCATTTAACACATTTTTTAAATCACTGATTACATTAGAGCGTTATCCTCTTCGCTAAGACTATCATAATTCGCTGCTCGATACTTCTTCCTGCTTATGTTTTTATTTTGTTTCTAATTTTGTAACTCTATTCAGTCAATCAAACATGTTCCGTTTCTATAAGCCAATGTTCATTCCATCAAATTATACGATTGAGTGGTTATTTCAATCGTTTTTTAATAGAAACATATTGAAAAGGAAACTTTCTACATGAAAGCTCTACTTTTCATTGAAAACACTTAAACATATGAAACTTTTTTCAGTACTTACATTAGAGCGTTATCCGCTTTGAAATCGCTAAGGCTATCATAAATTGCTGCTCGATATTTTTCCATGCTTCTTATGTTTTGTTTGGGTTACTTAAAGCCAATTTTCATTCAAACAAATCATAGGTTTAAAGCATTCTGTAGTGCTTGTGTTTTCCCAAACATTGCACAACGAAAAGCAGTGGAAATACGAATGAGAAACTTGAAATGGCAAAACTTTTAAGATATACAAACACAGCATTTGTTTGATTCACGTAAAACGTTTCGTTTTTATCAGATTTTAACTGATTGTATTTTCTTTTTGTTATGAAAGTTAACTTACCAACATGGATATCTTTCCTTCTATTCCTTACTTGTTCTATTTACAACTTGTTGAAGCAAGTTCATCAGACACTTTCAAAAACATTGCATTTACCATTTCCTTATTGTTAAATAATGCTGATGGGAGGTGAGTTAAGCTTGCTTGGAAAGAATTTCCCGACGCAGAAAACACACTCGCACGAGATTGATTGAGAGCAAGGACAACCCAGCATGCACCCGATCTCATTACCTTACCACCAACGGTTTTTGCGAAGGGGCGCTAAATGTGTTTCCGTTGTTTACTTACTTCCCACTGCCTGCGGATTGACACACGCCCGGGCGTGCAGGGAGGTGGCAAGAAGGGCCTCAATGTTTTGCCATGTTTATGAGGGGAAAACGCTGATGTTAGACAGCAGTGCCGACAATTGGGCAGTTTTGATAAACACACTGCCGCGGCGATCGCCCGATTTTCACTTCGATCACGTTTCAACCATCCCCGGGGGTAGGGAAATTCGGTCCGTTTGGGGGCGTGGGGGGTTGGCGTCAAGTCTGGAGGAAGATCGCTAATGAGCGGAGCGGTGGAGAAGGGCCACCCAAGGTTTGAGAGCGTGCTAAGGAGCTGCCAAACGCCGCCA
Organism: Anopheles ziemanni; assembly: GCF_943734765.1. NCBI lineage: Eukaryota > Metazoa > Arthropoda > Insecta > Diptera > Culicidae > Anopheles > Anopheles ziemanni. Next base: position 5,813,895 of record NC_080707.1, on the reverse strand, counting down.
TGGTTGCGCTCCAAAGTTATGATACCAGCGCGAAATGAGCAAACGTTCCAACACCGAGCAGCTACAGGTCACACACACACAAACACACACACACACATTCGTGGCCATAACGTGCCATATGTCATTGCACAATCGGGGACAAGTGTGGCCGGAAAATCGGAAAGGGAAATACTGCGGGGCCAAAAATAATTTCCAATCGCCACACGAGTGATATCATCGAGCGGCGTGATCGGTCCGGAAAACCACTCCGCACCGCGGGGGGGGGAGAGACTTTCCCGGAAGGCCAGTTTATGCACGTCCATAAACATAACTATTTCATTGCACCCCTCCGCCCGCATTTGACCCATTAAAAACCCTAACAAGTCCACAGTCGTTTCCTTTCTAAGGACGGCTAAGAAAAGCGGGTTTACATTTTTTTTCCACCCAAAAGCTAGAAAGGATGCTGCGGCTAACCGTGTATGTATATTTTTACAGCCCGATTGCTCGTCCATCACAATAAAAAGGTAGCGCGTCTCGGTGCTGCATCTCTTTTTATGACAACCAATGGGTGGAATATTATTGCGTTGCGTTTAATCGGGAAAATCGGGATGCGGTTGAGATTCCCCCATCCGAGGCGGACTCTTGGCGAGGGTGCCGGGGGGGGCAATGAGCGCAAGGTAAATAAACAGGCGTCCGGGTATGACCTTCGATCAAACCTGTTCGCTGACCAGTTTGGCCATGTTTACAAACTATTTGGTATTATTCTACCACTAACTAACCGTATCGATTGCGGCGAGGAGGTATCAATAAATAGCGAGTAAAGATACCCAAACAATAATGGGGATAAATAAACGATTGCCTGTCAAAATATGGCGAAGGTATGAGCGTATTGGTTCGAGCGGGGTTTTGGTTCCAACGGAGTGGATAATGTTTGAGCTAGTTATTTGTTTGATTGTTGTTTCGGCGCTGGGTTTCACATTTATTACTATAGTTCTGCAATATTTACACCTGTCAGAGAGACCAATGAACTGAACTTCCATGCACTTACCCAAGGGTTTCGCGGAAGGCTCCAAACGTGGCGTGCGACAAACACCTGACAGTCCAATTAACAAAACAACGGATGCAAGTCCTACGCACCGTGGTAGCGGAATCAGACTCCGTTGACAACCTTGCCGAGTACGACCGCAAGCGGCATCGTTCGCACCAAACAACAAAACGCTACTCGAAACGCAAGAGATCAATGCCACTTGAAGCTACTAAAGAGACTGCTACCGCTACCGTGCTCCGCATCAATGGCGCTACTAGACGCAACTGATCTTGGCTCCGGCCCGATCGCGATGGAAGCTGCAGCAAGCACGATGCGCACGGTGGGAGATTTCACACACTCCGCAGAAAAATCGCTTCCATCCCGTCCCGTCGAGTTTTTCCTCCTTTTCCGCGCGCATCCGATCGCGTAACACAATCGAATATCGATCGATGTCAATTGCCTGGGTGGCGACGGTGCAACCCGCTTGCTCTGCAGCGTGTCATCATCCCACACCACTATGGGACAGGCTCGGCCATCGGTTGTTTATTGGCATTTCTTGGGAGTTTTACTTTTATTAACGTGCCTCTCACATAAAACTGTCTGGTGTGCATTAGTTAAATCAGTAACCAAAGGCAATGACGGAATGAGATTGAGTTGGCAAATTAAATTGGACCATATAACTCACAAGCGTAGTCATAACACGATACTCTAGAAGTCCTAAACATTTTATACCGCTCCTCGTTTCGTATGAAAATTAAAACCGTTTCAAGAGCAAATAAATGCATATAGCTGCATTAGCGTTGGTCCGCACCCTCTGCCCACAGTGCGGATTAGAGCTCCACAAATCCGCTAATATGCGTGCATCGTAGAGAAGACGCTCGTTTGTATTGGAGATAAAAATAGACATTCATGGTAGAGTGGACCGCACCTTCCACCGCCTTCGGGGGAGCCGAGTCCGGGAGAGGGGAGGCTGGGCGACGATCAGTAGGAAGATGCGGCTGATGATCATAATGATGATTAAAATGAGCACACATTGTACACCGCAAAGGGGAAGGGAAATCTTTCGGTCTGGGAAGGGAAGAGGAAGGGAAGGTAATTTCCCCACAAGGAAATCCTGTCCACTACATTCACCCTAACCTCAACAACTAGTGCTCCGCATGACGGCTTTCTGGAGCTGGATTAGGCATATGGTTAAGGACGAGACTGTAGGCTTGATTGTCTAATAAGGGTGCGAAGGTATTAGGATGGATAGGTGTTAGGAACTATTGTAAACGCTATATGTGGTTTGAGGAGCGAATTGAAACTCTTATCGGCCCACCACAGCTGTCAAGAGGCAACTCCAGCGTAGGGGTTTGGAAAAGTACTTACCTCAAGCAAGAGGTTGAGGATTATTTCACGCTATATTTTACAAACAAAACATTTGATAGTAAGCACTATTGCATGTCCTACTTTTGCCGTAATAACCTACAGCATGGTTCTTTACCCTTGCATAGAATTTGTTTTGCTTTGCCCGCAAGCAAACACCACATGATTAACGCCCTCTGCCCTAGGCAAACCACCTGCCGATATATAAACCACGTGCTACTCACGGTATTAACGCGAAACAGTGCAATGGTATTGCAGTAGTTAAAAGGGTCCGAAGAGGAAGAGCGAGAGAGAGAAAATAATACATTTGATATGGTATGTGCAACGGAGGCAACAGGGTGACATCGGGAGATTCCTCTCGTGGTTGGAGATTGTACATGAAGGAAGGATATCTACTTGCTACGCGTGGAAATAGAGCACCGCAAGATATAGAAGAGAGTTCCTTAGAACTGCTGCAGAGGAAAACGACAGAGTGAAAAACATCAATGGAAAAGCTAGCGGGACTCGGTCAATCTTATCACAGATATCGTAGTCAAAGTAAGGTGAAATTTCGCAGTTTAACTCATGGACTATGAAAAGGACGGTGGAGTTATTAGAAATGGATACATCCACAAAAGTCAGGTTCTGAACAGAAGTCGTGTTGAGAGCAGTTTTATTTATTTGTAATTTGAAGATGACTTACGGATGTTGATGATAGGCGATGTGTGTGAACGACAATTGCTACTCTACTATTGCTCCACCACGTACTGTTTGAATGTAGGTCAACACGGTTGGTTGTGGGAGTTTAGCTTTAATTTGTCTATGTTACGCCTTAAAAACTCTTTCACATCCAGCACTTGGGCGAAAGAAGTTGTGCCAAGCTTCCACTCCAGCCGGAAATAGATTGGCAAGCGAAAAGCGCTAGCAGCGACCGGTCTCGCGGAGTTCGTGGTATTAATTTGTCCGCGCGTACAAGCTTGAACGCGGTCGCCAACACCGGGCGGTCCGGAGTGGCTGACTCCGTGCTGATCGTTGAACCGTCACCGCTACACTGGGACGGACCCCGGCCCAAGTACACGTTCGTCCGGACGGACCACCACGTGAGCAATGGACGCTTCCGGTGGTAGCTGGAGGACTCTAGGACCCCCCCGCTTTTTGAAGGGAGGCGCAAAACACCGAGTACTCACAGCCACCCAGGATCGTGTGACCTCGATCCGGAGGCAGCACCCAGTCGTACGTGTACGGCATTTCGTGCCTGAAACGAATGAGTTGCCGAGAAGAGCGCAATGTCGGGATGCTGCGTAGACGGGCGAGACTATCACTCCTATCTCAAGTTCTCCGCTACGAGCTCATGCCAGATTTGAGCAGCGTCCTAAGCTCTCCCGAGTATCGTTGTACAAATTAACGCTAAACTAGCAGTTAAAGACTCCTATGTTGGTACAGAATTGTCATTCAATCTACGGTTTGAGAGCTCCAGGAAGTTAAAGTCGTTAAATTATAGTCAGATGTGCAACATTTCTAGCCTTTTAGGTAGAAGTACTAGAAGGGGAGCAGTATCGTTCAGTAGTCAGTATTCTCCACTCTACATCGGGAAAAGCACTCTTGGGATGATTTATACTACGTGTGCGGCGTGTCGTCGCAGTTAGGCACTCACTCTCGCTGACCCTACGCAATCTCGCAGCCTAGAATCAGAGACCGCTGCGAAGTGTGCGAGACTTTCCGCTTTTTTTGAAACAACTCCACGAATTTCTGCGTCGGCGCAGAGGATAGTCTTGGAGATTGCGTTTTCACTGGTGGCGCAAAAAAGGTTGTCCCCTCTCACGAACACACACCCACACGCTACGTAGGGCAAAACACCCTACACTTGAACGCTTCCACCCTTGTTCGGGTACACCGCCTCCTGAGCCCAGTACCACATCCTTTTTCTGGCCTCAAACGTGCAAGAACAGCAAACCAAAAACAAACAGAATAAATGCATGAGGATGTTTGGAGGGTGGCAGAGCTTTTCCAATAAGACGATGCAACCGGAGGGTGGAAAAAACCGAGGGCCAGAACAAGTGCACGGCGTTATGGAGTGTTTCCAAATTCAGCGATAGCAGAGATGGCAATGTATGAAATACATTCAAATAAACGAAACTTAAAAGACAAAATCATCATCATCTTATCATAGTTGGAGTCATTTTAAAAATAGCCAGACAATAGAATAAATCGCTCAACCAAACGAAGAAATCGGGGAAAAATCGGATGCTGGAATGAAGTAATGTCAGTTCGGTTGTCAATTTCCGATAGAAGTATATTTATAGATTCCCACGAGTGATGTTGCTCTATGTCACGTTTGTTTGTTTTTTATTTACTTTAATGTTGTTGTTTTTTTTGGGTTTTCATTTTCAATACTCCGCCAAAATTTATCCCTCACCCACTTTTCGAAGCTGCGTACGAAGAATAATGATGATTTAAAGATTTTGTACGCAAAAATTTATAACCTTGCAACGGAGCAAACGAAACACATGTGAACATGTTTGCGCACTAAAATACTGAACCCGCCGTTTATACCTCCCTCCACCGTAACGGGCAGAGGACGGCGCAGAAACTTATCGGCTACAAATATATCGTTTCACCCCCACCACCCCCAAAAGCGAACACACGCTCCACTGGAAGGTGTGTCGTAAACAGTTTGATTTTGATTTAAATCGTCCGCCTTACTTTCCCTTTTTTTTTTTTTTTTGTTGCTGCAATAATACTAAGGAAGGCTGCGGGCGTCCGGCAAAAGGAGAAAACGCTCGAATTAAATGGTTTTTGGGGCAGAACGTGTGACGGGCAGTTTTCTCCCCACGTTCGGGGAGAGTTCCTTTTATAACACAGACCTATCTTACACCGTGAGTCTTAATATCAATCTTGGTTCTTGCGGTTTTTGATTTATTAAAATGGCCGTTCGCTCCGTTCTACGTTTGGCGCTACACGGATGGGAAGATGAAAACTGAGTCAACGAGAAAACACAAACCTCATTCACGAGTAGACAACGATTAATTTCTAGAGAGTATAGGAGTAATAGCGTATAAGGGGGAGGGAGGAAAAAGCTTACGAATAGTAATATGCGTTTGACTGGCGGAAGAGAACCGTGTCGCGATCGGTCGAAGAAAAGCACGTCTAACACAGAAAATAGCATCAATATCATTTAACAGCGTGCTCGGTGATGGATGGCGCCGCCGCCAGCACGGTCGTGTCGTTACGCAAGTGTGTCTCGCACGCGTGTGCCAATGCGAGGGCAATAAGATCGGGGATGCAAAACAACGCAACAAAAAGGAAAACCCCCCCGACTGGCACAAAGGTCAGTAGAGCAAAGGCAAAAGCAAGCATCCGAAACAAGCAACATTAGCGAACCGCGTCTGCAGAATCGGCGCGCAACTCAACCGATGAGACGCGAATGAGACGCGATTCTGCGTGGCGCATCGACATACTTTTCCGATTACTCATACAAGAGGGAAAAACCTGGCCTGACATCTGGTCACATTTCGGCTATATGGTGTTTGTTTTTCGTGTTGTTTTCGGTCTACGAACACCGACCGATCGTTTTTGGAAAATGATACTCCAACATTGGTGTTAAAGTGAGTCATATTGTTCCTTTAGAGTTTCCTCACCAACAGCTCCTTATATGTTGGCTTTCAATAGTTTCTGCCTTTGCTATGCCGCACCGATCACCCTCAGCTTACTCTTTCTTCCTGGTGGTTACCTTACCGATAAGAACTACTTCATCTATCGAATGCGTACGAATCGTGCACATGGGTGGGTACTCGCTCAGACTCATCCCTGCACCAAACATTGACGTTTACGATACGATCTCCAACGCTCCTACATGCCTTCGATGGCAATATTCATCGTTACATTAGTTTACGTTTATCCACCTCTCCTGACAATCACACGTGAAACAATCACACACCAACGATAAACATTGGGGCTTTTGAAGTTGATTTGATTATACTGATTCCCCTTCTTTTTTTTTTGATCGGTGTTTTCGTTCTTTTTAGTTTTTGCTATATAATATTTGTTTATACGTTTGTGCTCAATGCGCTCGCTGTTTGTTTTTCTTTTCATAATATTCTAACATACTTGTTTCATTATACTGTACTGAGTGGTTTGTTTGATTTCATTTGTTTGATCGTTTTCAATATTTTTTGTTTTCGTTTTCTTGCTATCATAATTGTTCAACTTGTAAAAAAGTGCATCGCTTAAAGTAAAAAACGTTTCAAAAATCCGCTTTCCCGCACCCCGTTTCGTGTTTGGCTTTCAGTTTCATGAGGGAAAACTCGTTTCAAAAGGAAGAGAAAATGAAGGAGTAGTTAAAAAATACCGACCCGGGCCCTTTTCTCGTTCTCGTTCCAACAAATACCACGTACACCTCACACTGTGTCACTGTTAGAAAAATGGTTCGGGACATCAAAATTGCTATCAAAAAACTTCCCCCCCGCTGCTCGCACGTCCGACCAACGCGTTCGATGGTACGTTTCGTAAAAAGGTTGTGTAAAATGTATAACATTTGCCAAAAACGGTTACAGTTAGTGTGTGTAAAAGCATAAAGCTACGCTCGTCTGCACCTTCTCGGTTATTGTATTGTATTTTGTGTTATCCTTTTTTTTTTTTTGCTAGCTCGACTTCGCGCAGGTTTCGGTTTGAGGGTAACTAGCCGTCCCTGGTCCTTAGCGCTGGTGTCGGCGTCCTTATGAGTTGTACGTGTTATATATTTAATTATGTGCTTGTATATACGAAATACGGTTGAGTAAAAACTGGCTAATGCACGTGTTTCGATAATGGCTGCGATAATGGATGATAACGTTTACGATGGACGTATGAGACGAGATGAACGATGAGACGGTGCGTTCGTGAGTGCGTGTGTGTGACTGCTCAAGCATGTAGGTACAGGTGCAGATCGATGGCGGTGGAGGAGGTGGCCGTACCGAGGGGCGTTGCGATCCCGGCATCCGGTGTGCGCCGGGCCGGGCCCTACATGTAGGCCGGCTTCATTTTGTACGCCCGCTTCCAGATCTCGCACAGGCAGACGGTGCTGTGGAAGCGGTAGAAGATGGCGAGCGGCATCGAGACGTGCGTGATGATCGTCCACGCCCACAGTCCGTAGAAGTGCAGCTGGATCGGGTGCGACTCGGCCCGGCTCTTCTCGAGCGTGTTGATGGCCCACATCGCCAGGTTGCTCACCAGCAGGAAGGTGACGATCTCGCGGCCCGGCTTCTTGCGGATGTGCTCCTGGGTGGCGGCCGACCGGCGGCTCGCGTCCAGGATGAACATCGTCTGGCAGGCCGTTTCGACCAGCGAGGCGAGCGCGGTGATCAGCACCAGCACCGTGTCGCGCCGCATCGTAAAGTGCCCGCCGATCACGGTGAACGTGCTGTAGAGGAACGAACCGGTCTGCCCGCCGACGAGCAGGATGTCGTCGAGGCTGAAGCTGCGGAACGCATCGTACTGCATGTGGCGCACCTGGAACATGCCGATCAGCGTGGCGGCGGTCGTCGTGCCGTACAGCGTCAGCTCGCAAATGTTCACCTCCGTCACGGCGAGGCTGACAAACTCGGGGCGCGAGATCAGCACGAAGAACAGGATCAGCGAGATGATGGTCAGTACCAGAATGAGGATCCCAATGAACAGCCCCTTGTGCGCACCGGCACAGTCGACCGAGTAGTGATGCGGCGAACGCTTCAGCGGATGCAGGCTCTCCTGGCGCTGGGGCGGTTCGTTCTGCGGCCGGCTGATGCTCCTCCACATCACGTACAGGATGGCGGCACAAATCAGCGAGTACTCGATGGTGCACGGAAACAAGAATGGCGACGCGTCCTGCACCAGCGTGCCGATGATGTTCGACCGGCGACACTCGAAGATGTTGTGCGGCCCCTTCAGACCCCGAGCCACCCGCAGGTGCGCTACCGTCTCCACCGGGTGGGGAATCATCTTGTTGCCTGCAGGTAAAACCAAACTCTGTCACCTCGTCTGAACATCCACCAACACCAACTAGCACACTCTCTTACCCAACCGATGCGAGATACGGAGCGTGCGGTTCTCCGGGTTGTAGAAGGTCAGAATTTCGTGCTTCGTCTCCTGGATCAGCACCGAAAACCACACCGACAGGTTGGTGCCGATCATGTGCATCAGTCCGAAGCGAGCGACAATCTTATGGCGGTAGACCTTGATTTGCTGGAAGCGGATTGAGAGTCATCCGTCAACGGCTAAAAATAACCCACAGCATCGTTTTGCGACGACTTACCTCGTTGTTTAGAAAGATGAAATACATCTGGATGAAGATGAAGGCCATGCGCGTGGCCGGTGTCAGCGCCAACAGCACGTTGTGGCATTTGGTGTTCCGCTCCAGCTCGAAGTATTGCCCGAATTCCAATCCAGAGTAGATCATGCTCCCGATGCCGAACGCTGCCAAAGAGGATTACAAGCGTGCAGAGTGAGAGAAGGTTGGCACTGGCACCTCGCCGGAACACCTACCGACTGCGCCCATGCGCAGGTAGAAACTTCCGAAGTGCTGCAGACGTGAGGCAGCGCCCGCCGACAGCGACATACGGCGCGTCTGCACCGGCACCTTCGGGCTCGAGCTGATCGTTTCGTCCTCACTGTCCGACTGCTCCCCGCTGTCGGTCGAGCAGGTTGTACTGGTGCGGCGCAGCACCTTCTTCATTCCGGCGACGTTTTGCTCTGCAAAGGAAAAAGGGAAACACTGTCCGACACCTCTGCCTCTGGTTTTGCCTTCCCGCCCCTTTTTAAACCCAGCGCTTACTTTTCACCGGTGACGTGGTCGGTGTCTTCGGCTTACCCCACAGCAGCGTCGTGTACATGAACAACAGGAACACCATGCTGCCGATGTACAGATACAGATAGAAACCCTGCGGATAGAAAGCCCACAAGCAAAGCGGAAATGGTAACGAAACTTCCATTTCTTGGTTCCATGTTTCGGCACTTACCTCGTAGAAGGATGGTGGAATGTAGGTGGAGATGACTTCGGCCATCGGGAAGGCTATGCCCATGACGACCAGCAGCTTACCGTACAGGGCGGATAAGGTTGTTGCGAGCGCTTCGCCACTGCAACGAGAGGACAAGTATGTGGGATTCAGGATGGTTTAAGAAAAGTTCGATGTTGTTTCAAGCTAAACCAACAGAAACTTTTGTTTGTTAACTAGTATAAACTCTAAGGTTATGTACCTTCTAGTGTTATATACTACAGCCTCGTCTTCACATGACAATGTAGAAATATCTTATGTACACTAATGAGCTTAATGCTCGATAATCAAAACAATCTTGAATAATGGTTAAATTAGACGGTCAACTCTGGCCTTCAAATTAGACTGCTGAGGACGCTTTAAACGAACGATTCACCCCGTCGGCGTCGGCAAGAGTTTGCTAAAAGCGTTGGTGAGCGTTTGCTTCTGTTTACTTACGGTTTCACTTCCCGTGGTGCGGGGTAGTACATGGGCTCTGGTAGTCTTGACGGCCGCCGGTTGGTAGTGAGAATCGGATGCAGATGGTGGTGATGGGAGTGGTACAGCACCGACAGGTGCTGGGTGGTAGTGGTCTGACCGCTGGGCGTGGCAAGCGACTGCTGGGACAGCTGGTGAGCCGAACGCTGGGTAGCTACGACGGACTGCCCGGTAGCTCCGGCACCGGCGAGGCTTCCGGTCGTGGATCCGCTCGGTATGGAGAGGGGCACGAGGAGCGGGGGCACCGCTTTGACACTCGACGTGGGCGTGTGGAGTGGGCGCTGTGGAAACGCCGCCGCTCCCGAGGACGAGGTGGACGAGGAACCGAGCTGCGTCGGCGTCTTGCTCTGCATTCCCAGGGACGAGCCGGTACGGGACGATTCCACATCGGTCGTGGTGGAGCTGGCACCGGCCGCTCGCAGCTCCTGGGTGGAGGCGTGCGAGGGATAGTCGGCACCGGAAGTCAGTACGGCGGGGGGTGGCACTGGCGGCGACACATACGTGTTGGTCGCCGGGAGCGTTCCCGCTGCCAGCTGCTGGAGTGACAGCGCTGGCGACGTGTGCGTGCTGAACGTTTCCGGTGACACGATCGCGTTCTGTGGCACCGAAGGCGATGGCATGATGGGATGCAATGGAACCTCCATGTCTCTGCAATCAGATAACACATAGTAAGACACACAAACACACACTTTACTTTCCCGCGAATCTTGAATAGAACCCCGCCAGAGTTGTGGAACCTAACCCGTATCTCGTCTGCTTGCCCCTGGAACTGCACTGTAGCTGCACCATCTGAAGCATGGTTGCGACTTCAGATGGGTACCTCGGATCTATCGGAACAAACTCAAGCTCACTGTTTCATCCGCTCGCGTCCATCGCTCGACACTACCAATTCGCGAATGTTTCCCCATATCTCGAACGAGGTTCGACAGTTTTCGGTAGCTACCGACGAGAGCTCGCTGCAGGCAATGCCATCCGCACGGACGGAGGTCAATGAGACGTAATGAATTGTCCTCGACGATGAAGGCATAAAAGCATCCATTAGCATAAAGCTGCGATGGAATGCACTCGAAAATGACACGAGAGGGAATGATAAACAACGAGCTGAATGAATGAAGCACTGGGCGCCTCCACAGGAGCGTACTAACGCAAGGCATGTCTGGAAGGGCAGGAATAAAACATTCCTAACGTTAATTTTTATTTCACTGCTCTCTCTCTCTCTCCCCCCCCCCCCCCCTCGTCCGGCGTCCAGCACGGTGTCGTTCTACCTCGGGTCAGCCCTCGCTCGAGGCGAACGCTATCGTAGCAGTTGTATCACCGATAGGGTGTAATCACCAGCTCAGCTGGGGATAACTATACAAAACACCGAACGCAAACGCGAACCACGGCCACCGCCAACGGCGCAAGCATTCACCCGACATCGGGAACCATTATCAAATTTATTCATGGGAGGGAGCACTCGATTCCCCCTTCAAGACATCCTCCATCCACCGAAAAATCTTTACACCGAAATTGGCGGCATGTCTTTTTCGGCCGTGACCCGAGGGTGATTTGCTTTTCCCGTAATGTATTGTGCCCCGAAGCCGAAAAAAGGAAGTCACTCGACTCGGTCCAAGAGGGCCCACTTTAATGCGATACGAAAGAAGTAACATCCGTAGTGTTTACTTCCCCCAACACGGGCCACTTGTCAGCTGATGACAGATGATCACCGACACTGTGTGACGAGGCACGGAGAACGATACAAGGCTGCGTCTACGTCTCGCTTTCCGTTAATGGACGTCAACCATCAAATCACGCCGGGCTATCCGAAACCTTCCTTTTTCATTTTTTGTTGTGCATAAATCTAATTATGCACATCCAATATGGGGCTTCATGGCTACGGTGCTGTGTGGTATAGTATTTCACTCGCCACCATCGTCCAGTCCCTCGGGCAAGTGGCGTCCATTGCCCCAACGAAATTCTAAACCTCAAAAAACTAAAGTCATACCAAAACTGAGGTTTAACATAGCTACTGGTAGAGTGTTCGTTTTTTACCTACAACGAAACGCTTTAAAATCTACTCCACATTAAGAGGTAAAGTATGTATCCTCTGATCTGTTTGTATCGGGAGGTGAACATCGGCCCGGAAAAACGTGAGATTCTATCACAATGATAAGCTTGTATTGGATTGAATTAAGTAAACCAACTCGCATACAATGGTGTTCTAATTCCCACCTATTCGGGCACTCATTCAATCCTACTCCTCCCAGTCCTACCATGTAGCACGTAGAACAAACAGTGAATCTCATGGGACGGTTGCGAAGGCTAATTAAGGAGCTACATTGCTCTTCCAGGGTATCCACGGTGTACGGAGTGCTGTTTTGCATACGAACGTGCTGTCAAAAACCATGCCACTTTTTTTTACCAGCCTATCGACGAGACGAGACTGGGTATCTTCGCAAATCCGCCGTTCCAAATGCATTCCATCCGCACAGTTTGTAAGTCAATTAAAAACTTCCGAATGCTCCTTTTGCAGGCTGCATCGGCATCGATCGATCGGGTTCACATTGCGAGGCACCGTAGGTAGGATGCCAACTCAATTACCGACGCCTGTCTGACGGTATTAGGAGTCACAGAAAGGGTCCCGACACTCTGCCCTGCCCATCACCCAGTATCGAATAACTTTCCTGCCGCCCGTAATTGTATTAAAAAGCAATTTGCATTAATCCGCACGGTTCGATGGTCGATGGATTCGTGTGACTCGTGATGTAGGCTAAGGACAGAACGTCGAACTTGGCAAAGATTCTGGAAAAAAAACTCCTATGTAACCGAATGGGGAGGTTGTAGAATAGCTATGGAAGATTTTTCAATCCACTAGAATGCATACTTAGAAGCATCTGATAGATACTGGGTCCGATTTGGAAGATTAAAGTGTTCCTCCAAAAATCTCTAGTAGCCAGAATATAAGTATGCTGTCTATTAATAGCCACAGTAACTTTAAGGCTGGGACTATCACACCAGCTCGAGATTTCCACAACCAACTCCACCGTTTGCTTCCATTTGTCGCACATACAAACAAAAGGCAAAAGGTGCAATGAACGTACGTTAAAAATCCACCAAACAGGGGAACTCTAAATTGTCACTACATTTAGCGCAATTGGGAACAATTGCTTGTCTATCTTCGTTTAAAATCCGGTTCTAGCATATGCCTCTCTCTCTCTCTATCGCGATTATCCGTACTTTACAAGCGAGGGTTCCGCTGATCGTACCAAACGTTAATCAGCATCATGCGCAACACACGGTGGGAGATGATCGCGACATGGATTGCACGTTGATTGCCAGCCCGATAAAGCTGGCCTTTTGGTTAGGGTATGGTCTGGGGTAGTCTACAGTGTACCCACCTCGCGAGGTTCCTCTCCGTGATACCAGTAGAAGATCACTTACCTTTCGATGTCGATGTCCAGAGCGGGTAAGGGAACCAGAAGACCGGACAGTGCGAGCGGTGGACCGACCGGTGATGGGTGGCTCGAGGAAGCAGGTATGGTCAAGGGAGTGGGCGGTGGAGCTGGTAGCTGCCCTCCGGCATACCCTTGATCCCTTTCGCTCGTCCTATCGTCTAAATCGTGCTGTAACGGCATATCCGCATCGTACGTGGTCATCCCCGTCTGCGGTCCTCCCACCGTAGACTGCTTCCCTTCCCCTTCCACCATCTGTTTCTCATCATTTTTCTTCACTTCCTGCTCGTCCTCCTCCTCCTCCTCCTCATCCTCCTCCTCTTCCTCCTCGACCAACGTATCTTCCTCCTCCGGGATGATGTCGGTGTGGCTGGTGCTGGCCTGGTTCAGCTGCACCGCCATCAGCTCCGGCGGCGGCAGACTGGGCGTCGGCAGAGGGCTGGGAATGGTGGCGATGGCACCACCGGATGCCATCGTGACGACGTCCTCGATGTCCGAATCGATGCCCTGCGCAAAGTCCATGTAGAACGACTCGCGCGAATCGCTCGACCCACGGCGCAGCTTCAGCGACAAGTCGGGGGAGCTGTCCATGGTGTATCCGGTGTCCTAGTGCTGCTGCTGCTAATTCACGGTTTCCCTGCTGCTAGCCACTCGCGAGTGTGTACGTTCCAGAGGAGGGCGGTGGTGTGACGTAGAAACATTGGACGTTGCCGAGACGTGAGGTAACTGTATTATACTTTACGTTTTCATTTCCTTGCGCAACTTTCCGGGGCTGGTGGAAGGAAAAACACGGCTAGTTGCGGCGGTTAATTGAAAAAAAAAGAACAAGTCCTCTATGCTCTGTTTATGTAGACGGTTTGCCACACTTGAACATCCTTTTTTTCTTCTTCCACTCACTTAGCTCCAAACCCTCACACACTGTCTTTTGACGTTCATCGTATGATTTCACTAGAAGCTACTGTTCAAAATGAGGTTCAGTGTCGACACCAACCTACCGGCATGCCTGAACCAATTTTGGACATCAAATTGAACTTCCGTTCAAAACCCCCCGGATGCCATCCATGGTTTTCCCAAGTATTTGCTAGACGTTCCCATACCTCAAAATTCAGGAAATTTAGCGAAATCATTGCTAAAAGAGATTCAGTGGTATGGAATCGAGGAGTATTCAAATTCTGATTTTTTTTTTGCACCATCATTTGTTGAATAATAAACTCATTCATACAGAGTAGCTTTTGGAATGGTTACTTTATGGAACAACTATATTTCGACAATCTCCAATGGGAAAACCAAAGTATTTCGCTAGTCTTACCAATGCTATCATCAATGCTTGGAGAACCTGGTTCAGGTTCTGTCACTGATTTCCATCCCAGATCGGAGAATTTTACAACCAAGCAAAAGAAACAAATCAAAGCCAGCCTCTAGTTTGGGGGCTTCCGGAGTCTTGGTAGTGAAAAACAAAACGACAACAACACTGAGGGAAAAAAGGTGTGACAGCTAGTGCGAAAAGTAAGCCACAATGCTGAGGCCTTCCGAAAAAGGTCCTGGTGCTCGCTGCGTGTGCGTGCGTAAAAAGGCATCCTGTATGCGTGGGCGTGTGTGTGTGGTAGAAAAGCGCCCAAGTGAGCGGAACGAATTCCGCCACGCTAGCCCAGAAGGGATGTGATTCCAACCCTCCTTTCCGCTGTTCCGTGTTTGTAGGACACACACATAATTTCCCATGCTTTCCGACGAGCCGCTTGATATCGGCTCTCGGACTCACTTTTGCTCTCGGTTCACTTGCACTTTCACTCGACGGGAAATGATGCTGTTCTTGTTCTTTTTTTTCCCTCCCTGCTCTCGATTCTTTTTCAGCTTGGCTTCCCCCGATACGCCCTTATTTCCTACGCCATCTGCCAGTTGCTAGGGGAGACCTAGTGCAACCTAGTCGGGTGTGAATCGGGGTCGCAACGCTTTTCTTGTGCCAATTCTTGGACACATTTATGGATTGTGTAGAGTTTCACCCAAAAAGCAAAAAGTTTGAGGGCCAAACAAATACAGTACTGCACACGCTTCACCAAGCAAAGCTATGTCCTTCCGTCTGGTACACTCGTTGTGGTAACACTACACTTGCCAAACTGGACAAATAAACTAAATTCGCACTACGCGGCAGATGTGTGGGTAGGATTGTTTTTCTTTTCCATCCGCGAGATACTTTTCGCTGTTTTTTCAACCCCCGGTCGGCGGACGTTTGGAGCTGGTCGCTGACGTTTGATTGGAATGCTCGAATGCTGCTGGTTGGTGGCGTTTGATTGTTGTCCTTCCGTTTCGATGGATGGTGTACTCCCGGAAACCAGAATTTAAAATGTAAACCCCGCTCACAGGTAATCACAAACAAAATCGGTGCGAACACTAACCAGCCGAGCCACGGGGTTTTTTTTTTTCCTTCCCGGAACACACGGAAATTTCGCCGGAACAAGGACGTCGTTCGGTAGTTCGGGTCTCGTGTGCGGCCCCGAATTTCCGCGGGTGCTCACGGGCTACGACTAACGCGCTCTGGTGGTCTGCGATACGCGCGCGCCCGTCCGTGTGTATGTCAATCGGGCGGAATGGTGCTAGCGATACTGAGCCGCACCAGGGATGGACGCGACCCTCCACCGGAACGGGAATTGCTCGTGGCGGAAGTGTGGCCAGGAGGGGGTGAAGGGATGCGACGCGGCGCGTGGAGCGTTTGCGCGAGAAAGAGCCGCCGCGCAGTGACACTTCACACACACACACACAACCACACATACGCACAGTGTTGGATGCTGGGATTTACGAGAACGTCAGAATTTCAGCGGTTCTCCAAGATAGAGCGTTTTGTTTATCAGGGACAACATCAGCTTGTTTCGTTCTCGCGCGCCCAGCCGAGACGCCCGTGCCGGAACGTTACGGAAAACCATCGGGCCACCGTCCGGAGAGGATTCTCTGGGAATTTCATTACTACGCGCTTTTCCCTTCTCACTCCCGGGAAAAGAAAGGAAAAACAAACCGATGCCATGCAGCACACACCGCTCCTTTCGTACGCGAACTCTCTGCCCATATATCCGGCATATGTTTTCCATTCAACTTGCTTCGTTCAGCGCACGTAATGCAGCACTCCAGCATAAACTCTCCCTCATGTCGTCGAACGCGCTGATTAGGATACAGCGAGCGGTGCACTGTGTCCCTCGCCCAAGGGACGGTAAATATCTACGCATCACCACACCCCAGGAGAAGTGCATGGCCTGGCGTACACTCGCTCAGCGAATTGTTCGTACACTCCTGGAAACTACGTATCCTTGAAGCACAGAACATGCAATTTTATGAAAACAGAAAAAAAACCTATCAACGGGCCCAACAAGGGTCAACTTTTGTCCATCACTAAAGTGTTTTCTCTTCTAGGTCCTCTAAACTTTGAACGTTGAAAAATTGTCAAACACATATCCATAATTTAGGTCCAACATTAGGATATTTGAAAATATACGTGTACGTTCACGAAAACCAAAGAACAAATGAACCAAATATACTTGTCCGAAGAATTCATTGCACAGCTGTTGCACCGTACGAACCATTCGACGACCTTTAACCCTTGGGCACGAGCTTACTTTTCCCTCCGTTCAACGTCCAGCGAATTGCGCGAGTTGCGCAGAAGCCGAAACATCACTCCATCCCTGTCGCCTTTCTTTCCCAAACGCTATTTGTGCTCGTGCCGAAGTTGTGGCACCGTGCGAGAGAAAGCAAACAGAGCAATCTGAAACGCGTCCGGCGATGACGGGATTCCGAACGACACTTGCGGCGCCAGATGCTGAAAACAGATGCAGCTGGAATTCCGATGGACGTCCAGATTGCTACGCCGGAGATCGATTGTATTGTGCCTTGAACCGCACAATTGAATGTCCTTTCGATCACCGGTTGAACTCGAGCAGGTTCAGCCAGGGATCGTCGAACACACGACAAGTGCACACCGGGTCGTTAACCAGCTCCATTGCTGCTGAATAGTTACAGCGTAGTACCCAACCGACCCAGTGCGGCTTCATCCATTTGGTGCCAAACGGTTTCGTTCAGACATTCCGGAACCGGGCACCGCCGGAATCGAACCCGATGATCTAAAAATAGTGACCCTCTCTAGTATTCATCCTGATATGACAGTTGTGCACCACAAGCGTGGCGTCAGACAAAGCAAGGCGCTGCCTTTATGGATCATAACTTCAAACACCTCATATGTGAGCCGTTTTCCTCTCCACTTCATCTTCATCCACTCCAAACCAAATGGGTAATCAAATGAGCACGATTGTCTGCACCGAATGCAAGCCACATTGAAGCCACATGTTTATGGGCCTGTCCAGCACATTTTCCGACGCGACGTGATTCGATGGGAAAACGGAGACAAATACGGTGGCCTGCGTAATGCGGCTGAGAGGCAAGAAGGGGAAGGCTGGGAGCTAGTGGCGGGAAAAATCTACGCTTTGTTTATGCGACTCCCGAGCACGTAGTACGTTCACCTTCCCTCCGTTATCCTTCCGAAATCGCGCTCCCGACGATCCCGAGGCTTAAGGAAGTGTATCATTGGAGCATAAGTGCCGCAAGGGGATGCAAGTCGGCGGGAGGAGGAAAGGAAACCCCAGAGCAGGAGGGGGGAGGCCTCCTCTATATGGCTGTGTCTGCCGAGTGCGTCATAACATGGAAAATATGTCTAAACGAAGACGCAGAACGTGTTCAACAGGGAACGAGCACCTTTTGTGTTTTGTTTTGTTCTCGTTTTCCATCCCCGATGCCGGTAGCGACACGCGGGGAAAATTTTAAGCTTAAAAAGACGGAACGAGGGGGGGGGAGAACTTGTTTGGCAAAAATAGCACCACTCCATTTTCCAACCATGATTAAATTTCACGCCGTCAGCGCAAATTAGAAACGTAAAGCGAGATTTGTGAAATGATTAGCTGAATTTGTTAACACATTCACGTTCAGATTATCAGATTTATTAAAGTCTCAAATTTGTAGCTATTGCCTTACGATTTTGCTAATAACTTCCGCAAACTATTGTGCTTAAACAACATCAACAAGAAGATTTGTTTTTTTTTTAACATTGACTGAAGCAGAAATAGAAAAGGTAGAATGACCAGTTAAAGTACGCGAACAACCGAACATTGAACAAACGAAAAGGGAAGATCCCAGTACAAATATAATATTGAAAATATCGGTATCAATCGGGTAGAAAGCCTCCATGACCCACATTGCTGACGCATTCATTTAACAAAGATCCCTCAGAATCGGTTAACCACAGTAACGAAACGCCAATCTCATCTCACGATTAATGCTGCTCGGGTTGGCAGCCTCTTGGCAGGGCAAAACTCACAAGTAGCCACGGTTGCCTATTGCTAATACGCCTGTAAACCATTCGTAGCTGTGAAACGCACTTCTCGCCCCGAATCCGAAGTACTGCGCTTTATTTCCCTCATCTCAACTCCCGAACGAAGAGTCGAAACGAAGAGTGTGGAAGGAAAACACAAGCCGACGAGGGGGGACGATTAGCAAGGGGAAGAGTTGTAAGGAAATGTCACACAATTTGCTAGCAGGCTGCGAGCCTGCAAGGGGCCCTTTTTTGCGATGGCGAATCCCTTGCGAGGGAGAAGTTCAAACAAAGGGGTGGAAAAGGAAGCATTTTCAACCGGAAAAACAAAAACCAGTCTTCCGTGCAACGTGCGTGGTGGTGGGAGGGGGGAGATGAATTGCATCGAACCGAAGAGCAACTCACACATAATGGAACGAACGCGTGCAACCGAGCGAACTTGGAGGTGACAATACGGGTGCACGCGGGTTGACAAGGGAAGTAGTCAACAAAAGGGGAAAAGAACCGCAATCACTGCAGTGTGCACACGGTTCAAGCCGTTTGGCGAAGTGCGGAGGAACCCGGTGAAGCTAAGGAATTGATGCGCACAAACAATCATTTACACGATTCAGGACTGTTCAGTTGTTGTTTCGTGTACTATTTTAATCTGTAAATATAAGTCATGAGAGCTACTACAAAGAGACGCCCGAAAAACTAGCATTGAGCCGTCGGCAAACAGAGTTCACGAAAGGGGGAATAACATGTTAATGCCACCTCATGCAACCAGCGACGAAACATGCCTCCCCTCTTCAACCTTGTGCCCTTGTGAAGGAAAAAAGAACACAAGAACCTCGGGTTGAGGATGTGCTTCGGTGGTAGCATTCAGTTTGCACCCTTCAGAAAAAAAATCACAACCTTGTGGTGTCTCTCTGTATGAATTCTTCCCTTTGGTGACGATGGCTCCATATGGAACGGATGAAATGGGCCCTCCCCTAACAAGGTCAAACTAAGCGTACCGTATCAATTTCAGTGCACCGTTTATCCGTATGTCCGACGACGAGCAGGATGTAGACATGCAGACAAGTATCTTATTTGATAATACAAGCGAGACGATGCCGCCAGACAGAACGCACTGTCCGAGGAAGAACGTAAAATACAAAATAGTCCCGCGATTCGCCTGGGCCTTCGTTCATCCGACTACCAATCTTCACTTTGTCTTCTACACGGTCGCAATCAGTGGCACTGTTGGCACGAGAGCCTGCTTTCATTCCATTTGGTTGAGCTGTCTTACATTGCCTTCTTCTTTGCTGCGCTCGCTGCACTTATAACCGTGCTTTGCGTAACCAGACGTCTGTAGAAACGAGAATCCACCCACCTCTGGTGACCCTTTCCACCTGCATAACTGGTCTGCATCTTCAGTGCAAATATTTAAAAATTCTGAAACTTGCATTGCGGAGACGTTCGTGAGGTTGACTATCCCGTCTCACGAGAGAGTCGGATTAAGCGAAGCATCATCAAGAAATTATTTGCATTGTTTCCCCCTCGAAAGAAGGGTGACGACGGCAGGGAATGGTGGCGCCCTTGTACAACTTCTCCAACGACACCTAGTAGTGCTTTGCTTCGTTAAGGTTGATACCTGCCTTTGTACATAAGTTTGCTGAGATTCACCTACTTGTAAGTAAATAGATCTCAAGCTTTTTTTTGTTTCCTCCCCATCAGCGGAGAGATTACCCAAGTTTTACACTGGTAGCGATATGTGGGGAAGAAATGTTCACCTTGTACAGCTGCAGAAGGGTTCTATAATCCGCGGGCTATGATAAGTTTAAACTAAGTTGAACTAAAAACATTTGGCGATGAAAAACTGATTCAATTTCACTTTCGTTTTGTAATTCATTATATAATGCCGGGTATATTTTGAATCCTGGTAGGTGTATACATACTATATCTCGATCTTTCAAAGTTCATTAAGAGTCTTATATCTACTCCAAGTAGAGTGTTTCGTTCTGAACAGACGAACGCTATCCGCACCATCG
This sequence comes from Anopheles ziemanni, assembly GCF_943734765.1. Lineage (NCBI taxonomy): Eukaryota > Metazoa > Arthropoda > Insecta > Diptera > Culicidae > Anopheles > Anopheles ziemanni. Next base: position 5,793,274 of record NC_080707.1, on the reverse strand, counting down.
GATTTTCGGGAAAGAAGGGAAGGTGGAGGGGGTGGGTTAGAAAATATGAGAGAACCATTATCATGTTCGCTGCGTGTAACTAAACCCGGTGCAAACGTAAATGAACAGCTAATATATAATAAAAAAAAAACCGGCACACAAGTTGATGTTCGAAAATATCACATAAAAAATATATAACGCAAGGCTAGTGCGTGAAATGTACGAAAAACGTTATTGTAATAACATCGAAAACACGCGAAACGTGTAAAATGATACCGAATCGTCGCATAAAACTGTTGCCAGAAGGCGTTTCAACTTAATCGCTCGAATTTACAAAACCATTAGCAAACATTGGGAACGTTAACATAAGCATAGATGATGCTCGGAAAGGTGGATCGGAAACAAAAGGATTGGCGAACAGTAAGCGGCTCCCAGCAAAGCTCCATAGCAAATCACAATCTTGCTACGCCAAAGTAGCATTCATTCCGTTCGTTTCGTATGCAATTATTGTTCTTGCGTTTCGTTCCTATATCTACCTGACCCAGTGCCGTTTTAAACACACCGCAGCTCTAACATATAGCTCTCCGTTGCGTGTTGCCTTCGAAAAAAACGACTATCACTTTCTGCGCTCGCTCCAGTTTCCGCAGTGTTTGCTCATCGCACCATGCTTAAAGGCCGCCGCTCGGCGGCTTTGTTGGTTGCGGCGCGGACGAGTGGATGCAGCCCTCCCAGAGCAGTCCCTTGCAAGCCATGCTGACAATCACGTAGATAGCGAACAGAACCAAGGCAGCCACAAGGAAGTAGATACGAACGTTGCGCCAAAACATCGTGCGGGCTAGGTTGCGGGATGTTTGTCGGAATGTTACAGACTGTGGAAGAAGAGGGCGAAAGAGATTAGATGCAGTGGTAGCGGGCGTACACACACACGTTCGCTAAGGCATTACACTGTTGCGCAGCGTCTCCGTCTGGTTGACCAGCAGCTCGAGCCGCTCGCCCCGGTTGGTTATGTTCTCGATGTTCTTGACCATAATGTCCCGCAGCTCATCGATTTCGCCGTTCACGCGACTGATCGCGTCCAGCTGCTGGCCGCCCTCGTTGTAGCTGCGCATACGCGCCGACAGGACGCGCGAAAACTCCGAGTTCATCGCGTACGCGATGGCGGTGGCCACCGCCAACCCGTAAGTGGCAATGAAGCGCTGTTGCACATCCTGCAGGAACATAAAAGCCTTCGCTCGGTCGAATCGCTGCCGAAAGAAAAGAAAGAGGAATGGCATTTGAAGCTTAACGCTTAAAACTTCCCAAGGTAGGGTGCACTTACGTCGTCCGTGATGCACAAATAGATAACACGGTTTTCGCAGATGTAGTGTATCAAGTAGTTACCGTGAAGGTACGTGAGCTTATGATCCTCGAGCTGAATCTTCGGTACGATCAGCTCCGTCACCTCGGCGAAGTTCCCGACGCACTCGGCGTACCGGGCCAGCACAATCTGGCCGCGGGTTACCACCGTGTATAAGATGGGCATTCTGTTGTTAATCAGTCGTTGTGGTGCGGAGACTGAACCTTGTTACTTTCACCTTGTTACTTTTACCTGGGATAAAGATGAAAGAAAATTGTTGTTAATAATCGCTACTGCAAGGAGATACAAATAAGCTAGAAAAATGAAGCATTTGTAGTTCGCAAGGCTACTGAACGATTTTGTTGTAGGACTTGATCCTTCCTTTTCAAGTAGAATTTAAAAAAATGCCATTGCTGCTTACTCGGATTCGAGGGATATGTATGTTTATACAAATAGCAATGAACTCTTTTCATACACACCATACTAGTCAACGATTTACAAAGGTTATGTACAAATAACTGGAAGCATTTCAAGAAGTGTGTGCACGAGTGAAATTTACACCACCTACGTGCTGTACTCATGCAAAAGCACACGAGAGGAAGCGAATGCAAAACAAGCCCATGTGGACAAAGGTTGGAGCCTGGTGTGTAGACCACATGGGTACGACCTCGGGTGTTTAGTTTTCTTGCCAGATAAAACCCTCTTATCGGAGACGTTCTCGGTGAACGATACGGGCGCCTAGTGGATGATGATTAATAATTAAATTAACCCGCACCGTTCGGTTACCACCGACGCTCTTACTTATGCCGGTATCTTTACAATCAAAGCCGTAGAAATGCAAACATCAACCGGCAACCTAGGGCAGACCGGTTTCATGTTACTTCGTTCGTGTGCAAAGAGAACGCTTCGTGGGATTGCCTTAGGGTTTCCTGGTTCGCTCTATGTTCCTCGGGGTTTTATCTAGTTTTGAGAAATAACCTCTCTCGGCCGCGACTGCTGCTGTAGCAATCCAAAGCGGTGATGAGTATGCGGATGCGATAAGATGAAGCCTAGTGCGGGGGCTTTCGTATGCTGGTCAGGGCGTCTCGTCGAAAGTGACTGATGGTATTCCTGGAAAGGAATGTGGGGAAAAAAATCACTAACTTTTCGCCTTTAGAATAACGCTGCAATATGTTGTACTTTGCTGTTCTACAACTGCTTGTTTGCAAAAGAATCGTTTGAATTTCGTCGCCATCCCCTAGAGGCAACTGTTTCCACGCAACTTTCATATACTTGCCAGAACAAAGATAGAGCGAACGAGAATAATTACCAGCGTACTACCAAAGATTGGTGGTATAGTAGAAGTATCGAATGCTGCTCGGCTATTTGTTGTATTTTTGATAGCAGAAAAGTTAATTTGACGACGGTGGTGATGGTCGTACACTCGCAGTCTGTTGAACAAAGAACAAACACAAATCTTATTCACGGCACGACACTTTGATCCTCATAGTTCGCGTTCACGTACACTTATTTTTATTGTCCCATTATGTTGTTTTGCACAATCGTCAAATATTCGGACACTCTCAGACCAAACGAGACTTTACTGCTGAGCCATGCACGTCCAACTCGCCTCAGGGACTACAAAGTAGCTGACAGTGGAATTTCCTTCATTTCACACTGTCCCAGTCGAAAATGCATTGCACCATCCTTCTGAATTCCTCGTTGTATGTGGCTATGTTTGTGCCGTGTAGCTTTTCGATGTTCAACAAATGCAATGGCTACGTAGAATGAGATAATGAAGACGTACGACGCAGAACGATGCAGCGATTGCTACGACTGTTCTGCTTGTTTTGGAATGATGATTATTTTTCTTTGAAGTCAACTAGGTGACAGCCATTTGACAGCTTTTGACACTGCTAGATGCAGTGCATCGTTCTTGATTTCGACTTGATTTGTTGAAAAATGTGACTCACGAGTATCAGTGTGGTATAGGATACACTTTTTATTAAAAATGCTTCAATAAAAATAACACTTATTATATGCTCTTACTTCATTATTTAAAAAACGGAAAGAACAATGCTGTCAGTCATGTGATCGTCACACAAAGTGCTGCCAAATGAGTTTGACGCTCTACACGACAATAATTTGTCTTCCAGACATTACGGAGGGTCCGGTCTCGTTTGGGATTCGATCCTATTTTATGATTTTTTACAGAAAAACTTTTTCAAACTGCCTATTCGAAATAAAACAAAGTTACTGATTGTCTTCAGATGGCAGCACTGTAAACATGTCTAGATCAAACATGCCCTGTGATTTAAACCAAATAAACGTTTGGATCTGGCACCTGAAAAGATTGTGTTTTGACAGTTCGGACAGTTGCAACAAGCCGTTTGTAATTAACGCCTACGAAAGTAGTAAAGCTTCCAATTTCTACGTTTTGTATCATAAAGTTTCATATATTTTCGTGGTTAGTCATTTTCGTGGTGCACGCCAAGTTAAACAAAAGAAAACATACAAACATGTACGATCAAATGAGCGACGGACGAGGCTATCTTGTGTATAAGAACCGGTACAACGGGAAAGCTGAACAGGATAATCCGAATCTTATGTTTATTCTGCTATCAATAAATGAGAAATATGCCTCTTCCCGATACAGTACCTACCGGTGCGCTGGAAAATTGTATGCACTGCAGAAAGCCCTCTACAGTAAGAGATTTTGTCTTGTCCCAAAAACAGCATAATCGTAACAGGTGTAAAAGTTGTTCTAATCTTAACTATCAACTGTTTTCCCCCAGCGTCCTACATTCCATTTGAGATGGTTCATTCAATTTTGAATCGACACCAGCTGAGTCTCATCGACAGTGCACCTTCTATCAAACCTCCTCAACTGACCGCCGTATTGCATGACGTTTATTTCGCGGCCTCACGAATGGGGTACTTTGATGATCTCCCAACGCCGTTGAATCTCGAAGCCGCCAGTGCCATCTTGGCAGGCTTCTTCTGGGCCGTTTTTGACCCGAAGCGTTCTTCACCGATATCGGTGCTGGAGCTTCGTCAAACGTTTTTACTGTTGTGCAGTCATGCGAATCATGCACAAATGATATGGGAACACTTTCGACTCATCAGCGATCACAACTTGTGTGTTTCGCGACATCGCTTCGAGGCAATGTTGACCGTGCTGTCGAAAATGCTTATGTTCCTTGGTGAACCAGACCATCTTCGGCCGGCGATGGTGCAGCAGATTACGAGCGAATGCTTTCTCAACTACCCGGGCCTGGTTGGCCTGACAGAGTACCAGTTTTCGTGCCTCTGGAAGCTGTCGTCGCTCTTTTCCTATTACGCTAACGTCGTGTCGTTGAACAAGCGAATGCAGGATACGGAGCATATTGTACATGGTTTACCATGCTATGCCTGCCGTACTATGATCAATGGGCTGCGCTTCAAATGTCAGCGTTGCCGTAATGTTTCCCTGTGCATCGATTGTTTCACACATGGCTTCGCTAACAAGCAACACAATATGTCGCACAAAATGTTCGAAATTAGCAGCAACGAGCAGGATCACCCGGCGCGCTGTGGTGTCTGGTTAAGCAAGTTGTGGCACTGGGTTTGGGCGACCCGCTACCAGGAGGAAGCTCCGTCTCCTTCCACCTACGAAAATATGGAGGCAAAACTAATCGATACAAAAGCCGTCGAGCTGATGCAGGAGGGTGCTTCCGAGCCGCATGATACATTGGTCAAAGAGGCCTTGCTGGCTACACTTTCGCGCGCATCAACCTCCACAGTGAAGCGCAATATGAGTCTGTTCAGTAGCGTGGAGTACAACAGCTTTAACAATACTCAGCAGAAACATTTACTCATCAAACTTGCATCCGTTACTGGCACGCTAGAAGAACATCACAACGAGTACCGAAAGCAAGTGACCGAGTACTGGAATACGCTTACTGCTGAAGAAAAGAAATCAGTCAGTAAAATGCATTCATATCTCACGACTTACACGCAACAATTCGCTGAGTGCTTGGAGCAGATAAAACTAATAAGCACACATACCGCACAGGCTATACCGCAATGTTCTAGCACGCCATATCGTCGATCCGCACTCACGTTAGTTGCAAATGACTGTGCAAACGAATCAACCAAATCAAGTATGTAATCGAGTACCTTAGGAACAGAAGATGGCTTCTCCTTACATTACTATTTCGATTAATTTCCTTTTCCAGAGTACTCCCCTGAAGTTGAAGAGAAAAGATCCTTCGTTGGTTCGTCCCGACTGGAGAAAACAGAACTCTCGGTACGGGACATCAGCACCTGGTTCCATATCGATTTATCAACTTCAGGATCGGCGCCCGGTGCAGGAGAATCGGAATCCAAGAGAAACGATGAAAAGGTGACAAACGCTGTAATGAAGCAATGCGACGAGACCTCCAATCCGGTGACCGACGAAAACGAGCTATCGTACCGCATTGACCGGCTGAAGCTGGACACGCAGATGGCAAATTTTCGCGATCTATTGCTGAAAGTACGTGAAATCGTTGACGACTCCTACAGTGACAACACGGAGCTGGCCCGCTCGACGCTACAAATTGAAAAAGCTCTAGATCGTATTATCGCGGAAGAGGAACTGAAGCGTGCTAAGCTGCTTGTTTAGGTTCGCAGTGAGAGAATAGATTTATCTATAACGTTAAACCACATTTGCATAAAATGATAAAAATGAAATAAAAACTTTTTTAATTGAAACTGGACCGACTGAGTCTCATATCACTTTATAGTTTACAACAGAAAAATAATAGTAAATCCCGTATTACGCCTCGGTTACAGCTATTTTCACCTCATCTAGGATCACTTCTATCTGCTGGTCGAGTGCAAGAATATGTCCGATGTTGCAGCATTCGTTGCCAATGAACGTTACCAGCAAGGGTAGTTTATTCATCTGCACAACCTGGTAGCCGGTGTAGATGGAGATGATGTTCCGGTTTCTCCCGAGTCCTAGTTTGTTCGATTGCTCGGTTGCCATGGTGAAGGTGGTGTGGAATGATGGTTTCATGATCATGCCTACTGATTTATCATCACCGACCTTCATCAGCGGTACACCATCTCGATCCGTGATGATGATGCAGTTCAGTCCCGTCACGCTGAAAATATCGTAGAATTCGATAAGCACCACAATCACCCACCAATGTTACCGACGTTAGGGCCGGAACTTACCGCTTCAGGATCGTGTGGAAGAATCGTTTTACATCGTCCGTCATCGCGGTGCCGAGTTCAGAGGAGTACGGTTTCAAGTAGACTAAACACTAGACTGTAAGATGAGATTTGTATGATAACGAGCGCGCATAAGGAATTCCACCACTTGGGCTTGACCGAACTCTGCAAACTGTATGTTTTGATGATGGAATGGTTGACAGTTGCCGAAAGTAAACATAAATGGAGAGACCGAGAATGTCGGTAACATTTGGTATGCTAGAAGTAATTATATGGCCATGACGCATATTTTACATACAATTTTTAAAATCTTACATTTGATTTGTGTTTTGTTCCACTCGATAAAGTTCCTTATTTGCTTCCCGTATATCCGCAATGTTTATGGTGGTATAATACAACGTTTGCAAACAGAAATATAAACTGGCGTAAAAACGGTTTACAGATATGAAGGTCCTTATCAACAACCTTTCCAAAAATGAATTCAAGATAACAAAAATGTATGCAAGCTGGAACTTGGCTACTTGTAAGCATTACAATGAAATATACGTTGTGCATTGTGATAGTCTGTTATTGCTCATAATCGACCGGGATTGATTGCTTTGAGATAGCTAAAATAAAGTATGCGGTCCCAACTAGTCACATCAAAGTTGCGATTTAAGTAGAGATACAATTTTCGGGAAAAACATAATCGAAAAGGAACACCAGAAGCAGCTAACAGTATATATATTTTTTATTTATTAGTCATTAAAAGCACCCATTACATCTTGTTAGTGTTGACTATAGGTTGACTAACTATCGACTGAACGGGTCCCCATCACAAACTGAATTCAATTGGTTTTAATATAGTTATATTATAGATACAAAACTAGCTACGCATAAGAGTTAAACGGCTTCGCGGTTCTCGTATTGCTTTGTGTTTTGTACAAAAACGTCTCCTATCTGTTTTTTGGATGCAATCCGAATGCAACGCTCCCTATCCTCCTCCACGCAGTGCAGCTTCGAAAAGCGTTCTCCATTGGTATCGTTTGCCAGATAGTTGCTTATATCACGTCCGAAGCGTAGATTCGGCTCGACAGCTCGCAGTACGTGTATCTTGCTGTCGCTCCGAGCGAACAGATCTAAAATGGTCGTGATGGAACCACCTTCTGCTCCATGGGTATCGGAATCGTTCATCAGTAGGTTCAAAATATCACGATCACTGCGCACGATGGGCAGCACCGTCTCGAGTTGCTTGCGTGTCGCGACATAGTCATTGCTGTAAAACGACACCACGTCGTAGTTGGCCCGATCGAAGTATCCGCTGCCCTGGCCGACGTCGCAATTATCGCACGGTTTGCAAAGGCCAGTCCATTCGCACGGGTACATCATAAAGCCGATGGGACTGAACACCTGGAACCCTTGGATGGTATTCATCCGGACGCGATTCAAAAAGTCCGGCCGAAAGGAGGCACCGTTCGAGCACACCATTACCAGGCTCTCCAGTCCGATCTTGCGCAAAGCGAGGTCGACGGCAACGAAACTCATCTTGGCATACGGCCCATACAGCGAGCTATGGTAGCGATAATTTTCGTCAAACTTACTGCTGACCTCTGTTGGCAGGCGGATAGAAACCCAGGCTACCCTTGATCCAATCTGCTTGTGTTTCTCCGTCAGCGCAAGGGCAATGTTCTTCAGTGGCAGGAACACATCGTCATCTCCCTTGTTGGGAGTATCGGCGCCGTAGAAAAATATCAACATAAGGAAGGTATTGTCCTGATTATCCATGCATGTTTTCTCGTACGCTTCCAGAAACTGCTCCGACTCTTGAATTTGATGCTCGAACGTGGGCAGCAGTATGGCTACGCGCGTGCTCTCCGTTACGTATGGTGACGGAACGATTTCTATCAAGCTGATCGGTTTAATCACTTCGAAGCTCTTGAGCGTCATTCGTTTCGCCTTGCGGTCGTAAAAGTTGAGCAACAAGCGGTAATCCATCCCCCGTACGGCATCGAAGCGCTTGTATGCGGAATGCACACTGCGATACTCGACGTTCGGGTCATTGCGGGTCGCCTCCATGATTGTCTTGTTCAGCACGTTCCGTATGTCTTCCTCGTCGACGACAGACAATCGGTGCACGTTCACCTCCGAGTTCCACATGAGCGAGTGGGTGGTGTTCAGGGCCATCCAAGGAACAACGTCATGGCGAGATTCGGGTGGGTTCGGCTTCGGTACGCCCAGCGGCCAACGGACCTCCAGTATATCGTTCAGCAGCGTGTCGTTGGAAATCTGCATCGCTTCGTTCTGCAGCTCGCGCTTCACCTGGCTATTGCGCTCCAGATGCACACGCGAAAAGTAGGCGTGCAGTAGGTAGAAATCATCAGCCGAGGTGACGGGGAAGACCGTCGCGGCACCGTTGAACGCCGGTTCCTTGGCGATCAGATTGAAATCGCGATAGATTTTGTAGTTGCTCAATCGATAGCTAGCGACATCAATGCCCTGCCACGAGCTTTGGCATGCTTTGATTTTGGTCGAGTAGGTCACACATTTTCCGATGTTAACGTTGTGATTGTTCGAGGCACAGTTGCGCACGCACCAATCGAGGTTGGCTCGTATTTTGCGGATGACACCGCTGCTCAGAACGATGCCCGCATGCAGATCGCAATACTGCCGATCGTCACGCGCGCCGCCTCCATCATTACCGCCGGAACCATCGCCCAGCGTGCCCATGTAGACATCCATCGTGACGCTTAAGTGCTCTAATTGGCTGCGCAGCGTCCGGGCATTAACGTACGTTGTATCGGTTAGCAGCAGAAAGTAGTCGTACTCATCCAGATAGTTGTCCGCCAGGTACTTGAGCATATGAAATGGACGTAAGTTTTCCCGGGTGTCGGTGAATCCCACAATGTTTTTCAGCCGAAAGTTCGATTTGACATTGTCAGCGTTTATGAAGAACTTCATCTTGTTCACGAGATGGGCGGTGGTGCGATTGATGGCGGTCGCAAGGCTTTCGACGTTTTCTTCCGCAGTCAGCACACCCACGAACAACTTCTCTCGTATTCCCAGCTCGGTGTAGTAGTAACGCGGGCGAACGATGTTCTTCACCGGTTTCTTGGCGATCATAGGCTTTTGTTCTAGGTTAAGTTGCGGCTCAAACTCACCGCCATGCTCAAGCGCAAGTAGTTTGTTCGAATGTTCCGTGGCCTCCGGGCACTCAGTGACGAGCTCGGCATAGTCCTGGGGTGAGTAATAGCTCAGGACAAAGCCGCACACCACCCCGGCCAGCAGATAATGCGTCCGATTGATGTTGGTAGTCAACCCCATTGCTAAGCTTTCATTTCACACCTTCACAGCACGAAAGTAACTCTACGTTTGACGAAAACTATCCGACTACGCCAACTTTGATTCAACGCTGGTAAACACCAATTGAAATTGGAATTATTTCCAGCTGTCACTATTGTGACAATTGCCGGTATCTTCGATTTGTTATTTTTACGTACCATAATTATAGCGCAACTATAAAATAAATTTAAATTTGAAAATAAATTAAGTCGGTAAAAATTAATTTACTACTAGGAGGAATCCAAACGATGGTACTCAACAATCTAAAACGAATATAGAGCTGTCTGAATAAGTTCAAAACTTTTTCTCGCATATAGCGTAATGTTCAAGCCCGTTTAAGGTTATTGTGCTACGGATAAAAAAAAAAGGTTTCGACGCTGCACGTGTTGTGTTACGCTGCCAAATACAATTGCAGATAAAAAAAAGGCTTTCCAGTTAATCAGCATTAACATTCTTTGTGTTTCACAAATGTTTGATACGTTAGTTCCGAGGTAAAAGATAACCAGCGGCTCAGAAGCAGTCAATTTAACCGTCTATGTTCAAAATGCTATAATTTAATAAATTTTATCAAACGTAAATACAAAACTGAACATCATATAATAGATTTTTCGCTTGTGTACGTAAAACTAAAAGGAATTTTGTTTCTACCTCACTACAAGTAGCTAATGGTTTTTTCTAACCGTAAACCACTTTTTATCGATAGAAAACATACGAAAGATAAAACCGTTACAGTCTTAAATTAGATTGTTGTTTTTCCTCTTTCAAGTGCGTTTTAATACGTTTAACTGAATCGACTTAGTTTTATAAAATGTAAAATGTATGATTATTGAAAAACAAACAGTTCGTAGTTCTCTTCCTTGGCGTAACGGTGGTTTTCAGTGCAGTCTTCCCCAAATTCATACTACACTTTTTAGTTTTGCAATGCACCAAGTGTTTAAAGTTCATCTATCCAGTCCCTTGCGTTCCGCTGCCAGCAAAAATATAACGACACGTTGCAAAACGTATCTTTTAACAGCTTTTCATCCCTACAATGGCGCGTTCCCTGAGTAGCCGAACTAAAAACCACTCAACCACGGCTGAAAATAAACATGCACGGGTACGTTAACATAAAAATCCAATTACCGGACAGAAAAGCTAGAAGGTACGTGATGGCATCGCGTTGGCAGGAATAATGTGTTTCTCGCGGTGTGTTCAACAGGTTGCGTGATTTTTTTTTTGTTTCGTTACGGCGGAACGATTGTCCAGCGTCGTTTTTATTCGATTTTATTACAATCAATGTTCATGAACTATTGAATGAAATCAAGGGACAGCAAAAGTGCTGATAAATCAGTAACGAGGGAAATGCATTTAATATCTCCAATATGTGGCACGAGTGTGTGGATGATGCAAGTCCGGATGCAATCTTATTATCGTACCATCTCCGGCATGCCCGGACGGGGGCTATGAAGTTATGCAACTTGTTTATTTCAAAACAATCCCGCATCCTTTCGTTACCTTCACGCAATGAGCTGCTGTGCAGCTTAACCAAGCAGCAGATTGGTAGAGGATGGCGGCTTTGAGTAGAACGAACAATCTCGGTGTACAGCACAATCGTTTCTCTTACTCAAGGCGTATCGGGTACGTGCAGTAAACATCCGTAGCAGCGAAGCTGTGCTCAACGCTGCCTGGCTGCCGACTGACCAGCATCCCCCCTCCCCCTCCCACTGAATGAATGCAGTGCACGTGTGCGTTTTCATTCATCTTCGTTCAACCCGATTAGCCGTTCGTTTTCATTCCACCCAAGAGCGGTGCGAGAAAGAATCCTGCCACGCGCGTTATGTAACGCGTATATTTCGTCCCCCCCCCCCCCCTCGTCGGTCTTTGAATTTACTTCCGCCTGCTGCCCCGCCCCACCTGCTATAAGGGGGTTTTGCTTGCTCGAGGAACCGAGCCGTCCCGGATGTAACCCGGCACGCAGCTCGAGCACTCTCGCGAGCCCTTTGGGTTCGAGTGCCGCCGGAAAGAGTGGCCGACGCCGACGAAGCCGAAAACACGCGCGCTTTGTTCGCGCGCACCGGAACCTCAACCCTGGCTGGAAAATTTCCCGGAGCGGCGGCGGCGACGATACAGCTATACAGCTCGCGGTGTGAGCGCTTTGGCTGTATGCGAAACGTGGTCGCCAATATAGCTGTCATGTCGCTCTCGTACACGTATCCCTTCCGTAGCTCGTCAGCGGCCATGTTGCGCAGACTCCGCGACCGTGAAGGCTTCGAGGGGGGGCGGGCTTTGTTTCGCCTGCCGGAGCGCGGGAACCAGCACTCACCGCGCAAGGACCTAGCGCGGGGATCTCAGCCCATCCGCGAGCGCTCCAGCCGTGTCCTGGGAGCACGAGCTGGTTCCGCTGGCGACGGCTTTCAGAATGCCACGGGACACAGGATCTGCGTGTCGTCGGAGGTTCTTCGCACCGTGCGTCGCCAGTTCTTGCCCAGTAATCGGCCGCATCGCAGGTGCCACCCGCTGGTGTAGTAGCGCGTATGAGTGTGGAAGTTTTGCCCAGTTAGTGACGGTGCGTTCAGTGTCAGGTGGCCACACACGTCCCACAAGACTCCCAGTCCCCGGCCGAACGGGGGGCATTTTCTGTACCAAAAGCGCGCCATCCACGCCTATAGACGCCTAGGTCCTTGGGTCTCAGGAGCAGAACATCTGATCTGACACCTCGGTGCCGCTGTAGGCTTTGCCGTGGTCGTGGGACCGTGGAGCCTCTACAACCAACCTGCTCAGCCCATCAGCCAAACCAAATCCACCTACTGACCCAGCGTTCAGTAGCTCGGTAGCACGAACACAGGACCCAAGACAGCTCCCTCCAGACTTCAGACGTCCACGAGAGCGCGCGTGATAGTTTTTGGGAGTGTTGTTTACCCAGCCGCTTACATTGTTTCCCCCCCCCCCCCTGTTGTCGTTGTTGGAGTCGCTTGTTGTTGCAGTACATTGTTATTCGCGGTGCTCGTGGTGTGTATTCCGGCTCGTTCGCCCTCCCTCCACCCCCCGCCGGACCGCTAGCAGTCCGTGGTTCGGGGTTGCCATCGAGTCCACGTCAGGCCGTGCGTCCTTTGTGGTTTTGCGAGCATGCGTTCGTGCGTGTCGGTGTGGGTCTAGGTTGAGTGCCTCGCGTACGTGGGTAAGTATGTTTGTGCGTTGAACTCCTGGTTACATAAGGACCGACCGAGGCGGGCGGAAAATCGTTCCACCGCGAACGCCGCGGCTATGTCTCGGGGCACAAATCCTTTCCCCTTCCGGACCAAATGGAGGGTGGAAAAACGGTAGCTTCCAACAAGAAGTCAAGCGCTGCAGCTGCAGCGAGCACGGGGCGAGATCCTGTTGTTTGTTAAAAAATGTCGACAAAGGGATGCACAAAGTCTAAAAAAACCGATGCCCAAAACGTCGGAGGAACCACAAGCTCTAGCGTGCAGCGACAAACACACGCATCGCTTGGAGCCTGCTTTGATAACTAGTTACACAACTTCATCAACTATTTACTGAATGATTTCTTTTTCCTCTCCCCCTCCCTCCCTTTCTCGCGCGCATTCGTGCAAGCCGAGCTGATTCTTGGCGTTCAAAGAAGGCCTCCGTTATGGGCGCATTCAATGTGTGTGTGTTTTTTTTTCTTTTAACCTCACGTCCCGGTAATTTCCGGTCCGATCCCAGGAAGTCCCAGATCGAGCGACCTTTAATCGCCGTCGCTGGAAAACGGGCGCGCCAGAGCGAGACAGCTGGTGCAAAGGTGCACTCGAACGCAGGTATCGAGTGTGGCATGACACCATTCATGAAAACAAAACTTTCGGTCCTGTGATCGAATTATGCAACAGGCTGCGCACGAGAGAATATGAACCCCCCCCCCCCAGAAGGGGTTGGGGGTGGGAAGCAGGAGGAGGAGGAGGAGGAGGAAAAAAGGAATTTTAACGAGTATAAAAGTCGACACATCGTGCGAGGTGGGAGGAATAATATCTCACGGAAAACTTTGAAATCCCATTTTTCTTTTTCACCCCCTCCCACCAGCGCTTTTTCCTCGTTCGTTTCGGCCGAAATTGCAAATGACATCGTTTTTCCTTTCATCTTTTTCACCCCGCAGCACGGTTTTCGGGGACTTTCGGGTCGAAAAGGGGAGGATGGGGAAAGGGACTAACTTGACACGTTCATTCTAATGCTCCCGTTGCAGTTCTCGCTCGTGCAACCTATTAATAATTCCCCCCCCCCCCCCCCCCCCCCCCCCCCCCCCTCAAACCCGTCTAGTGGCATTAATTTTCCATTAAAATGCACACAAATGAACGGGTTTTGGTTTTCCTTCATTATGTATTTTCACGGCACATTCCCTCCCTGGTCCGGTGTAGCTTTACACGCCTGCTATATGAGGGGGGGGGGGGGGCGAATACGGAAACTACTTACACACATTTCGGCCCGCACAACACATCCCGCCGGGTAGTTAAAATGGGCGAACGCTTGCTTCTAGAAGAATTTCGCAGCACGTGAGCACCGGCTAGGAGACTCCCCCTCCGTTGGGCCATTCCGCGGTGGAGGTGGAGGAAAAAGGTGGGAAAGTTGGGCGGCTTTTCGACAGTGAAACGAAACCACACCAGCGCAAAGAAAAAAGGGGTGTTTGCTTTTAATCGCGTTAAATTATCTAACCGATCTCGGCGTGTGCTTTCGCCTGCTGAAGAGTGAGTGCAAGAGAGAGAGAGAGAGAGAGAGTACCGAGCGTTGTTTCATACCAAACTGCTGCTTTAATGTTTCGCAAACTAAACATCTCACCGGGGGTGGGGGGGGGCTAAAATTATCTTTTTCCCACCCCCTGTGGCCTACGCCAGGAAATCATTCGCCGGCATCTTCCGGAAAGGGGGCGCGGGGGGGGAGGGGGGGGGGGGTGGAGGAAGAAAGCCTAGGCATTGCAATTTCACGGATTCGCGTGAGATTACCAATAGTGCGTCGATAATGCGTGCCGTAGTCGAGCTGCTGGTTGGCTAAAGGCGTGGTTTCTTTCCCTCCCTTTACCCCTGGGTGTTTTGGGGGGGGGCGATTGGGGAGGGGGGAGCTGGTTGGATGATCCCTTGCACGTCACGTCTGTGCATGCGGTGTGCGTGAGTTCATCGTCATACTTTTACCCTGGCGCGCCCGATAAGCACGCCAAAAAAAAAAAACAGGTTGGCGCATTCAAAGGGGCGTTATAATGTGGCGGCCCAGGTCGCCCAACAGCGCGTCCGGGAACGTCGTACGCGAGCAATAAAGCGGAGTCCTTTGGGAACGCCAAAAAGCCGACTAACGACTGCAGGTCGGCTAACGAGTTCCTCAACACTGAGTTTCGGTATCGCAGTAACTTTTCCTTAGCAAGCTCAAACCACATCATCACGTTAATTCTGACTCGACCAACTAGTTTAGGCGGAGTTCTCGGAATAGAGAACCATGTTACAGGGCTTCAATGCATATAATGGAATGTTTCAATAGGTAGAGAGAACACTTTAAAAGCGTAGGGAATGTTTTCAACCGGTAGAGAGAACATTACAATCATATAGGGGAATGTGTCAAACAGCTAAGCGAAATGTGCCTACCAAACAGAGAGCTTTGCAACCGGTTAGCGAAGCATGTTGTCAACCTCACAAAAGCCCTTGTTTGTTGTCATTTGTTTGTGTACTTTGATCCACGGCGCTACGTTCACGCAAGACAAGTAAATTGATTACTGTGTATTTTTACTCCTCTATTAATTCAATTGAAGTTTGTACCTTTGTTTTTTCCAACCCACTTGTTTACACTCAAGCGTCAAGCGGCGCATTCGGTACGATAAACTTCAAGTTTACCTCAGCGGATCGATTGTTTGACTGAACCGTTCGTAATAAGTGGAAAAAAAGCTGAAAAGTCTGTAAAATGTTGTTGTATTTTAGTTGAAGAAAACAACCTATATATGATTTTCAAATGTTAAATTATTGATAGTTGTATCATTTCTTGACAGATAAACGATGTGATGAGTTTTGTGAGGCTAGGAGCTCGTTCCCCAGTGGGTTTGCACGATTCCCCTAGCTGTCTGCCACATTCCGCTATATGATTGCAAAGTTCTCTCAACCGATGGAAAATATCCCATGTTTGTGAAATGTTCCATTAAATAGATTGAAACCCTGTATTACTGTGTGTATAACGGCCAGTATATAACGGCTAGGACGTCGCTATGTGCTGATGGGATTAATTTCCCCGCAAAACGGAGCGGCAGAATCGAAGCGAGCTGTATATCCGGTCGAAATCCGGAAATCGCGCTCCGACGACGCCGTACGCGAATCGCATGCACATACGTAATCTTATCGGCCCAAAGTCCAAAAGCTAGCCGCCGAGCTTCGGTATCAATGGAACGATAAAAGTGTGTGTGTGTGTGCGTCCGCGGGAAGGCGGAAAAGCACAAGTTTAATATGCTCCGAGTGTCGCCGTGCTTCCCCAACGGTGCGGCCGGAATTGAAAGTGCCTAGAGCAAAAGGGAGAGGCAGGGGGCAGGGGGTGCAAATAAGTCACGTAGCCGCACGCTACCCGGGAGCCGGTACTTGCAGAAATAGCTGACATTCGGACTGGCGAAACGGGCCGCCCGTTCAGCTTTTAGCGAAAAACCATACACCCTACGCATACCGAAACCGTGCCGGTAACTAGCTGCGTGCCTTTCTGGACGGGGCGAGATTGTGTTGGGCCCGGTCTTTCGTCTTTTGCGGTGTTTAAAGGTGAATCATCGAGTGCCCTGTGTAGGAGTTGCTGGTGAGCTTTAACCATTAATTCCCATCCGACCCGAGCAGCGTTGTGGATCGCTACAGATTGCCTACTCAAAATTAGTGCCGGAACGAATTAGATCCTGCCCGGTTTCTGGCGAGAGGAGTTCACTTTCAAACGTTCGGCTACCTTCTTTGTCCTGTACTAAGGAAGAAACGTCATCTAAGCATTGAAAGAAAGAATAAAAGAAACGCATGGCTATTCCCTTGTAAAGGCGTAAGACATTACGTAGATATGTTCCTCCTCTGCCAAACGTCGGCAGAAATACATTTTCCTCTGTTCACCAAAGCGGTTATATTGTATTTCAACATGACCATGTTGCATTAGCACCGTAAAGTTGATTTTACATCTCTTTACCAGCAATCGAAGTATTTACCAGCCTTACCAAGTTTAAATTTGTGGGAAATGAACTTGTCCCTTGGAAAACCAACTAACCATTAATGTAAAACACCCTTTAAGCCCGAAACACAACACATGTTAATAGTTTGAGAAGGATTAAAGAAAAGCTAAACATTCATAACGCTCTAAAGGCAACGCTAGAGATTCACACAAAGGTAACGAAATAAAGGCGAATGAATCTCGAATGAAAGAATCTTGTTGGAAGATTTCTGAGATGACAAAAAAACCCCCGTAGTGTGTACAATTCTGTCAAAAACAATGATATTTTTACATTTGTTAAAATCGTTATCAAATTGGAAACTGGAAGTGGAACTTTGAACCCTGCATTTTACCCAGAAGCTCGAAGAACGTGCCGTGGAAGTTTCTATAAGTAAAACAAACAACAAATTCAACATCTAATAATGAAATAAAGAAAAAAAAATAGATCAAAAGCTCGTTTAAAGAAGACTTATCCTTTTCTTTCTTGCAGGAGATACCAAACTCAAGAAGACTTACCTCATCGCCCAGGTGCCCACTAACCGGTTATCATTAGCAGAGTTGTCCGAGAAAAGGTGTAACACGAGTGACGAGTGTTTGTGCAGTGTGTGCGTGTGTGCGTGTGTGTTTTCGTAAACTGTGAAGCACAACAGGGAGACCCTTGTTTGGTGGAAGCTGCGCGAAACGCGCGTACAGCAAGCCGGGTCCAGCCCAATCTAATCCACCGCACGAAACGTCCACTCTGTCATCGGCGACGCAGCAGCCATGGGGAAAAAAAACTCCAAACTAAAACAAGACACCATCGATCGCCTGACGACAGCCACCTACTGTGAGTATCAAGTAGTTTTATCCACCCAATGCCGTTGCACAGGTGCCAGAGACACCTTGGCGAGATGTCATGGGACTACCTTTTGCCCGGTTGTTTTCCACTGCCTTGTTGGTCGATGCAAAAGTGCAGACCGCACTTCACTGAGTTGGAGGCGCACGGGGTAGGGAGGGAAAATCATGTGACGCACGCTTAAAAGCTTAGCTCGGCTTTTCACGTAATGCGCCTCAGTCGCCGACCAATGCCGGGCATCTCAAATAGGATCTACCATAGGTACCTTTTATTCCGAATCAAAATCACTGCCCGGCCGGCTCGTGGCAAACCCTTCACGGGAGCGAAATATTTATTAGCTCGGTATCAAATGTCGGATCGAAAAGCTTTTAGCAGCGAGCACCGCCTCCAAACATGTATGTTTTTTTTTTTTTTATGGCTTTTGCTACTCCGACGCACATGTGTGGGATTCTCGTTCTGGTCGCGGTCCGGCATTAACCCTAATACAATGTCTACAAATCCCGGGTGTACACGGATACATTTTGCTACTTTTAAAATTGATAGCTACGTTGCGAGAAGTCCAAGCGAATGGTTGCAGTTGTCGAGAAGAAAAGTGGAAAACCATTGTTTTTTACGATTTTCAATGTGCATAAAACCATTTTTATACGAACTTTCCCTATTTTTCATGTTCGTTATGTTTTTATACAACGATATAGGGTAAGTGCTCCTATAGTGGTGCTAGTACCAATAGTGGATGTAGTGGAATAAAAGTCTCCGCTCTACGACGAAATAAATACAATGGAGATATTTGTTCTTCTATGAAATGTTCTTTGATATTCTGCGGAGTGTTTAAAAGATAAACCTTCTCATTCCGTAATAAATGAAGGCTCCAAAATTAATATTTTCCAAACAGGTTGAACTAATATGCTGGATTTTTTAAGAATTTATCAGGTATGCCATGATTTCATTAAGGCTATAAATCACTGTAAAATACATTGGTTTATGAGAGGTCTATGAATATTTTGGTCGGTCTGTTTTAAATATGCTTAAAAGATAAGTCACAGTCAAAATATATTCAGTAATTTCCAAGCATTACCACCACTATAGGAACACGATACCACAACTATAGGAACCATACCACCATTATAGGAGCAACCAGCTCGGAAGTAATATACGCTTTTTTCGTGTATTTTTAATGGTTTACGGTGAAAATAGATGTTTTTCAGAATAAAAGTCATGTTTCGATCATATTTGGTACAAATATGTAAAATATTGTGTTCTTAACACTTATAAATTACGGCATATTGTAGTTACATTACTAAGTGCACCGCTATTGGTACCGTTACCCTAATATACCTCAGTTTTCAGCATTTTATGACGTTTCGTTGCAAAGTTATAGAGCTTTACCCACAATAATTCATCGTGTTCCATGCAAAATGGTCGCAAACAATAAAAACATTGTTTGTATGTTGGTTGGCAGGGGCTATAAGATCTTTAAGTGTAATATAATGGCTATCAGCTGGACCTACAAAATGTGTTTTATACTTTGTAAAATGCTTTGCAACGTGCTTTAATAAAATTTCCTTCGAACCCCTTTTTCCGTATCCGGAAATGGAAAATTTATTGTGTATTGCAATGTACACGCTGTTGTTGTTGTTGTTTTTCTTGTTTATGTGAGAGGAAAACGCACTTTTTGCTTTCTGCAATCGAAACTTTGCTGCACTCTATTGGTTTGGAATTTTCAAAATCACGCAATGGAGGCGCCCCGATGGAGGCGCATGGTTGTTCACGCCCGTCGTGTCGCTTTCGGCATGGAATTAGATGGAAAATTAGATTGGTGCAACAGCGCACACAATCGTTTGGTTAAATGCAATAGTTGTTGCGGTCAAATGGTTTGTTTTTATAATTTCTATTTCCAATACACCGATATGGTTTCCCTGGAGTTTAAATTGCAGAAGCAAAAGTTTACCACCTTCCAGCGAGCTTGGTGCTGTTATAGTTTTTCTTTGGCTCGGAAAGGCAGATTGTTTTCCCAAGCCAAACGTTCAAGTTTTCCAACGCTGGCTCGGAGCACTGAAATTTCAATTAATCTGCTCGCCGCCAGCAAACGTGGGTAGTTTGAAAGTCAACAGCGCTGTGCGTGCGTTCGCGTTCGCTGCAGCTGTCAAAATACCACGCAGGCAAACGCGATGGTTTGGTGGTGGAAAAACCGCGCGAATGATTGGACCGATCCCGACGGGCTCCGGAATGTTCCTCAGGTGGTAATTTTCCGGAGTTGGAAATTGTTTGCCCGCCAGCAGCAACTCCCGGGTCCCATTGTGCCGCTGTAATTAATTCACACCACGGAACAGGGTGGGGGGATTGGGAAATGGGGCCACTTGGGGGGAGGGCGAGGGGGGGTTGGGTTTGAGTGACCCCAAAATCCCCTTTTTCGACGCCAGAGTGGGGCCGTGTGTGGAAGCACCGGAAGCAGGCCAGGGTCGGCCGGAAAAACTCCAACTCCTCCCCCCAAACCGCACGAAACGTTTATTGAATGGGTCGAGAACGGTGGGCGTCATATTTACGCCGTGCGACTTGACTTCTACTCAACCCGACGCACACGTGAGTGACCCCTCAGTCAATGCAACAGTGTTCGGTTTGACCAGCGCAGCATATGTTTTCATTTTTTTGTTTTTTTTGCTCTACCGCCCGGCAACCAACTGATTACAACTCCTTCATCGAGGTCGCTTTTCCGTAATCATTTGCTTTCCTTTCCCTCCAGCCCGAAGCAGGGAGGAAAAAGTTCGGTGACTTTCTTATGTCATCGTGGCGCCCGAAGGGCTGAGTTGTGTTATAAAACTTATGATTGATTCTGGGTGTCCTTGGGCGGAAAATGGTGTTTGGGTGGGGGAAGGGGTGGGGGGGTAAGGCGTAGGATAGGCAGATTTACGCCGCCCAAAGTTTTAACGCCGCAGCACCCGACGGTTCGTGCCGTTTTTCTTTCCGATTCCATTCTCTCTCCGCGTGATCTCGCCCTTTCCTTTCCGGATGCCCCATTTCCCACCCGACGCGGAGATAGATTCATAACGCACCCGAACTCCAGGGCACCGTGATTGAACTGTCATCGCCGCCACGTCCACTAAGAGAACGAAACGAAACGCAACAACAAAAAAAAACACACACCGTTAATGAAGACAGGAAAAGTTCGTCCTCGAACTCGCACACACTTTCGTCCGGTTTTGTTTGTGGTCCACGCCACGCGATGACGCACGCTTAGGACATCCCCCCGACCCCCATTTTCAATCCTTTCCGGTGGACACTATATACCGATGGGGCACACACTTCCATCAACTTTCCCGCAAATGGGTGGCGACCGGGTTTTAGTGTGCTCGCTATAAAAAGCGAAGCCTGAAATATTGGTTCCGAGAAGAGGAAAATAAGGGTGGTAAATGCTTTCGAGGTGGCCGTCGCTCGCCCGCATAGTGCTTTAGTGCTTTAGGGCGCTGTGTGGTTGTGTTTGTTGGTTTCACTTCGCGTTAAGTAAAAGTCGATTTCAATCAAAACCCCGACGCTTCGATTCGATCCTGCAACGACGGAACTATTTTAAAAGTGCGGTTTGCATCCACACCCGCAGCTGACAACATGTTTACGAGCTCTGGAGAGGGTGGGGGGGATAATACACTCCGGGTTATGGGGTGGGTTTAGCTTGCTTGAGTGGCGTCTCGTTATCGCTATCCGGGCAGCGGAAATAAAGGGATATTAAAAAAATAATTACCGAATAATGGCGATGTCTTCCGCGCTCCGGCAAACAAGCGCCATAAACGCGCTGGCACGTCCTGGAACACACACACACACACACATAGAGTGGTGATTGCAACGGCGTCGTAGCGAAGTTTCACCGCTCGCAGCCGGGGTTGGCGATAGCGCACTCAAGTTTTCGTAAGTCAACTAAAATGGCGTAAGTGTGCAAGCGAGTTATAAAATGGCAACCCTTACTTACATCGCTGTCGCGTCTTCGGAGGCGAATCCACAATCCACGCAAAGCACCCCTATCGAAGCCGTCACGGCTTCCGTCAACCCTAACCTCACACTCGGTCGCTCGGCTAATTACACCGAAGCTTCTATGCTGCAGCCAACGTTACAACGACGGTTCCATCCGAAAGTGTTACGATTAAAGCGACGGCTTTAAAGGCAACGTCCGCAGGGGTTATACGTTGAATTTTTAAATTAAATTTAAATTGACACGCCAACGGTTTTGCCCCCCCTGGGGGCGCGTGTTTCCGGTTGCTGCGGCTGATGAAACACATCTGGTTCGTCAAATTTGTATATCCCAATCTTAACGTCGCCGCAAGCCTCGAGGTTGGGGAAAGGACCCTGGATCGACCCTTTACCCTCGACAATTTTGGGGTTTTCAGCATATTCCAACCTTGTGAGTACCATAACGGCGTGATGGGATAAAGCCCTCTCTAGTTCGGTTAACTACCGGAACCGCAGCCGAACTCCGACCTGGTGGTACTCTACTGTGTCAAAAGGGAAAGGGCTGTAGGAGACATTGAGGAAACGTGCCTTGGTTCCGAAGTTCTAATTTGATACATGTCGAAAGATTAGATATATCCCATTGTTCGCTAACGGTGTTTCCTTTCCTTTTCACAGTTACAGAGAAAGAAATCCGGCAATGGCACAAAGGTTTTCTGAAGGACTGCCCGAACGGGTTGCTAACAGAGCAGGTAAGGGTTGCGCGAGAGGTACACCAACAACCGTTGCTTCAAATCTGTGCGCTTGCTTCCTGTCTATCTTCCGCAGGGTTTCATCAAGATATACAAACAATTCTTCCCCCAGGGTGATCCCAGCAAATTTGCCTCGCTTGTGTTCAGAGTGTTCGATGAGAATAACGTAAGTACATTTCGTGTTGTTTTCGGGAATGGTTTGACTAGCTGTTGGTGTGTCTGACTGACATGCAACGACCCGTCGAAACTATCCATATTTATTATTTATGTGCATGGTGCCAGCGCGAATCTGGAGGAGTCTAGCCAGGGCCACACCGGGGTGTATAACCGCTGACTGGCACAACAGTCACTGAAGCTGAAGTTCCACCGAATAGGTAGTACCTGCAACAGGTTGAATGCAACAAATAAATCAAACTGGAGCGAGAGAGGGAGAGAGAGAGAGAGAGGAAGCGAGGGATTGTTATTACGAACTTTTGACAAGCAATAAGGTACAATCAGGCATTACCAACTGCTAGTCACGACATAGTAAGCACGAACCGCACGAACTGGTGAAATGAAACTAATTCACGAACTCGGTAAAGGAATTAGGCTCGCCCCGCGGACATTTGCATGCGGGCCTACCCTGGCCCGATCCTCGACCTCAGCTTCGGATGGCAACGACGTCGGATGGCGGGTATCAACAAGTCACGCAAAGTGTCAGGCACACGCAAGACCAACCTCCGCCGTTGACGTGGCGTTTTCGGCTATAGACGGTCTGCTGCCAGCTACCGCTCCCTGGTGGAACGAGCACCGGTTCGAGTACATTTGAGTGATGGCATAGAACGGGGCCTCGCCTCCACAAAAAAAACATGCAACAGTTCCTTTAGTGAGCGCTTTCCTTCTATTTTGTGTGGAACCATTTTGGATCATCTCGCACGAAGGACTATGGACTGTCAGTCGTGTTCGATCTGATAGCGAAACTCAAGTTAAAGTCCTTCAAACTTGCGATTTACGAACAGAAATAGGATAGCGCTGTAGATAAGCAAGTAAATTGTAGGAGTAGTTCAATTTTAAGGTTGTTTTGGAATTGCGAGTAGAGAAGTTAGTTCTTCGAAAAGTATGATTGGGGCTCCAAGAAGACGACTCCGGTGTTGGTTTGTACCTCCACGTTGGTTATGAGGAGCTTACAGTGATGGAAACAGCCAGTTAATATACTAGCATTGTTTTGACACATCCCTGGGAAAACATATATCGTTGTCTCACGTCCTCTGCCTATCATTCCGTTTTCAAACACTCTGTAACCATGGATGCAGCGCTCAAAATATTGATCGGTTATTAACGCTGTCTGGTGTATCGGGAAAACGCAGCACGTCAGAGATAATTAACCTCGCAAGCCGAGCACGAAACGAATGTTTGTTGGGGCGCTACCACAGAGGACTATGAACAAGTTCACCTGAATCGAACAAATCCAGTTAGAAGTTTGCCAAACGTAGCGTTTAGTTCAAGGGACGATGTATGTCAGAGAATAACCGTTCAGCGGTATTGTATGCAGCGGTTGAGTTGCACTCGTACAGAACCTCAACTTTTCTCAATTTGTGGGACTAGGTAGTCCTCTGCTACATGCTGTAGCGCATCGTAGAGTTGTAAATATTACGAGATGTAGCTTAAGACGACTACAAGCAGCTGTACAAAACCAAACCTATTCTATATCCATTGTTCTCCACAGGACGGTTCCATAGAGTTCGAAGAGTTCATTCGGGCACTGTCGATTACTTCGCGGGGCAACCTAGACGAGAAGCTGCATTGTAAGTAGTGCGGAGGTCCCTGTCGGTGGTGGCAAACTGGGAGCTCACCTTCTTCCTTCCACGTTCCTTCCTTTGCAGGGGCTTTCCGGCTATACGACGTCGACAATGATGGTTTCATAACGCGCGACGAGATGTACAACATTGTGGACGCAATATACCAGATGGTGGTAAGTTGGTTCTCCCGCAGCCTGAACTTAAGTCCTGATGAAGCTTCCTACTGATATGGTGCGTGCGTTTGGGCGGGTGTGTGTGTGTGTTTCGCAGGGTCAGCAGCCACAGACCGAGGACGACAACACGCCGCAGAAGCGGGTAGACAAAATCTTCGACCAGATGGACAAGAACCACGACGACCGGCTAACGCTGGAGGAGTTCCGCGAGGGCAGCAAGGCGGACCCGCGGATTGTGCAGGCGCTCAGTTTAGGCGGCGATTAACCGAACGACGATCCGCGGGCGGAGGACCAGACCCCGCAGCGGTCGTACTGCTACGACACCGAGCACCACATCGAACTCAACCGCAGCAGCGTGCTATTCGTACTGATTTGAACCCGGGTGTGATTTATTTGTTGTAACGGCGTTACGGGAGGCCCCCAGCCGCCTTCGGCTAGCCGTTTTGCGAGCGCAGTTTCTCTAGGTTGTTGTGTCGTTTGTTTGCACCAGCTTCTGCGGCCAGTAGCATGCTCGACGGCGCAACCTGCGAGGAGGCGCCTTGAACAGGTAGTTAAAACGCAATTAACCAGCAAAAACCCAATCATTCTGTGCCCCGAAGTAACCGCAAGAAGGTTACGGCATAAGTAACTGTTATACCGACATTTTGTCCACGTTGTTGCGTCATTACATGTTAATCGACAAAGTTGCCAGCCGCCCATCGGCCAAGATTTCGACCAGCTCTCGGCTATTCTGAATGTTGAGTGAATTCTGGAGAACTCCCTCCGGATAACTTCTTGTTGAATGTCGGCGGTCAGCTAGTTTTTGGTCCACATCTCGGACGTTTAGGATGAACATTTACTGAATGCACTGCTATGACTGTCTATTGCTCCTTGAAGACTCTAAATGACTTCGTAAAACTCGTAATGGGGCATTTCCTCGCGTTAGAAAACGGGGGTTCGGTGCGGTTTTCAGCTAATAGGGCTGTACTTGCTGTAATATTGATGTTATTCACAGGTTTAGATAAATATGATTTCCTTTAAAACGATTTATTTTACTTAATCTTTTCTATCTCGATCTTATTCTATTTTCTTTTTCTTCTTCTTCTTCTTCTTCATCTTCTCCTTCTTCTTCTTCTCTCTTTCTCTCTCTCGCTCTCTCTTTCTCTCTTCACTTCTACATCCTGTGTTATTCCGTCTGGAAGGATATAAATGCAGTTCTCCAGTATTATTAGAGTAAACGGGCTCCAACCGGCACGTACGAAACACAGACAGCTCAAACTAGTTGACAACACTTCTCCACCCTATCCCACGTCCTGCCGGCAGCAAAATGGTGCTACCAAAAGTGCGCGCAACACTATTGTTCCATGATCATTTTAAACGGCAAAAGTGAAAAAAACAGATCCACAAACACGCAGCACAAAGAGAGGAATGGGAAAACGAATTGAAGGAAAAAGGGTACATCGTTACGGGGAGGGGCCGACAGGATGTTCTCTTGACAAAAAATAATGTGAAAACAATCGTTACAAGAATTAAATCAACAAAACAAACTAACCAGTTATCAATCAACATAAGAGGTTCGCTTTGCTTAGGGGGGGAGCGGGGAGAAAATGCTTAATCCAATTCTGATTGTTCGTTAAAACTCGTGTTCTCCTGCTCACTTGCTAGTGGCGGTATAGTAGTGGAATATATTTGAACTTGATAGCGAAGATAACTCTAGCAATATGACACATTATTAAGCTAATCTACTAATGAAACGACTAACAAAACAAGAGAAGGAAAAAAACTACACAAAACATACTTAAAGTCCACAAACCAAACGAAGAAAAGGAAACAAATACTACGATTTAAACCAGAAACCAATGAGACACACTAACGAAGGCAATCAAAATATGCCACCTTTGCAAGACAAAACCAAACAAAACAACAACTTAATCAAATTTACCATTAGGAGCTTTTTCAAGTTTTTTCAATGGCCGATGGTTACGAGAAAAACCTTTAAAAAGGGGGCGCAACTGTGAAGCATTTGTAACTTAGGTAATTCTGTTGACTGATTTTGCCGATCGTTGTATTTCGCAGCCGAATACTACTTATACTCAACTTATATGCAATTTAACAAAAACACTCTCAAATACACACACACACACACACACACACACACACACACATACACATACATATTTACATAAGTACACATGCTAATGAAAAGAAAGTGAAGGCGATGTAATGGGATGTTGCAAACCTATCGTTCGATTTGACCGAACAAGCAAAGAAGAAATAAAGGAAAACCAAAAAGGGAAACGACAAATATTTACACCATAACGGCAACTATTTACACCAAATACAGAAACAAAAGAAAACAAATAGAATGAACAGGACCTTGCTCGGGGTCGGTGGGTGGATCAAACGAGGTGAGGGGTGGATTTACCAATTTCAAGCCCAAGCACATTCTTACGCACACACACATTAAAAACAAAAAAAAAAACACTGTGCCCCCCGAAAACCACAAGAGAGTGTAACACCCCGGTAAACGCACCTCGAACGAAGGTGAAAGTTAAATGCACGCAGTTTTTAAAAGCAATGTATGTAAACTACTTGGCAGACCATCCGTCTCCCGTACGAAACCCATCATCTCGTTGTCCGTGCACGTTGATACCGTTGTCACATTTAATGTCCCATTTTGCAAAAGGATCGAGCAAGACAGGATCCCTCATACTCACGCCCATTATACGCGAAGTCGAGCACAAAGAGCAGCACAGCCACACACACGTTAATACGACGTTCAAAACGAGATTGCCAAAACCACGGTTTGTAACATTAGTAACATATATGATGGAACGAAACACTGGACGGATACGCAAACACTAACACATGATAACCCAACCACTAACCCAGAACTACTCCGAAAAAAAGGATGAACAGACTTTGTTACGAAGGATAAAACGCGTCGCTAGTATGCGTCACGGAGATGATGCACTGTAAAAAAAAGGTTTACACTGGTTTACACAGTTTAAAAGAAGAGACGAAAAAAACCTGTTATGAATATTTGATACTACCACTAAAAAACGGATCTAATCTACTGTTATTAGCAATATTAGAGGATGAAATTACGCAATCGGAAAACCCATTTTATCTTAATATTACTGAAACGAAATGAATAAAAACAAAGATAACATGAAGCAATCAATGTTAGCGCGAAGGAGCATGTGAAATCGGAAATGGAGTAAATATATTAACAGAAAAGAAGCAAGTAACAACACACACGCATACACAGATACACACACACACACACAGACACGTATCTACAAGAGACACACTAATTAAGCTAAGGATGGCCTCCCCTCTCGGGACCTTGGGTTTGTGCATTGGTTTTACACCGATGCATTTTTGTAAAGGGCCCGGGACGACGAGGCCTGCATCCCGCGAAGGAGTGAGACAAGACAATTGGATAATAATATTCTAACCGAAAGCTATGGCGGCACATGAACGAAGCAATATTTGTAGGAGTTGAAAATGGGTTGGGGAAAGCGCAGGCAGTGGAAAATGTGAAGAATTTTTATTGTACATCTTTGTTTTGATGCAGCACAAGAGAAATCTTTTTACCCTATGCTTTGTTGTATGATGCATAACAACGACAGCTCTATGATAAAATTTCATAGCTAAACATGCGCTTAATGCTCATGGAACGGCCAGCTTAAGGTCTTTTTAGTTTCAATTTATTTTCATACCGTCAAACTGAATACAGATAAGTTCTCGTTACTTCCATTGTCATGCATCATGTTGAAAAGAGTTAACGAGAAGAGTGAGCGTAAATGGGCGAACATTGTTATTGAGCATGTTTTAGGGTCTGATTTCAAGTTTGAAAAACAAACAACTAAGCGCGATAATGGAAAAAAGATTGAAACGAGTGGAAGGCGATGAAAATAAAATAACAAACAAACACCAAATACCAAAGCAAGCAACATAATAGTATTTAATGCGAACAGCATTCATTCATTTTCGGCTTAAGGGTGGTATAGGGCGGATAAAAAGGGCATGCAAGTTGTCTATTATAATCTAAATGTGCGTAATCCCTCCAAGCCATGCGGGAGAGGGCATGCACACGGTACGGTTAGTATGGTAAGCCGCAGCGGTAACAAAACACCTTCACCTTGGAGAGAAGTAAAACCAACAGATACAAAAACTAACAAAAAAAAGGAACTAAACATGTAAGATGCAACATCAGGGGAAAAACAAAAAAACAGACGTAATCCAACCCATCTAATAGCGAAACTTACCAGAACAAAATAGTCAACAGAAAGGGAGAAACGGAGGCAGATTTAACAAACTTACAAACAAAAACAAAAAAAAAACAAACACAAAATCGTATTGAACACACAAACACTACAGAGTTGGTGAGGTTACTAGCGCACATTAAACGAAAACAAAAGCTATGCAAGTGTCCATCGAAATCCACACGAAACAATATCAAACAACAATGAGAAATTTAAGAGGAAAACACAAAAGTTCATACAACGCAAAGAAACAGATGCATGGGAATAAGGTTTACTGTGTACAACAATTCAGCAAGTTAAGCAAAGCAAAATACCATCTACAATGAAGATACTCATACGTTCTGTTATACAAAGAAAAACTAAACATGGCTGCGTTAAATAAACATAGTTCAAGAGAATGGGAGAAGTTTGGAAACGTTGAAAAAGCTATATGAAATATTTCACAAAATACAACCAACCAGAAAAAAACGGCTTTTTAATGGGTGTGCGTAATCTTAATGCTGCAAAACTAATCCCGTATAGGCTGATATACAACAATCATTTCAAAGCATGAATAAAACAAAGAAGTAAAACATGCGTCCAAGGTGTTTGAAATTCGGAATGCAAACAGGAGACTGTAAAGCCGTTTATTTTGTAACCAACGAAAGACACGTCGGGAGCGGGTAGTGAGATGAATGGATGGGATGGGGCGGGAGGGGGTGGTGGTTGATAAAGAATTGGCAGAGGAAGATGCAGCCGGTAGGGCGGAAAAGGGTAAACGTTGGGCGCTGAAGGAAAGACAAGACTGCAACTTCAACTGAACGCAGCTCGGGCAGGCAGCGAGCTAGCGATTTGTGGTTGTTGCACGGTCAGTTAGGGAACTTATCGAATTAAACGAATTACAAAGCCGTTACAAGCGTGAGTAGGGTCCGGCACGCTGAGTGAGATAAAGTGGCCGTCCTCGTATGGTGGCATTTGAGTCAGTTAACGGCCGCTTCGTTGTCGCTTCTGTCTGTGAGCTGCGCCGTATAAGGCGCTCTACTCTGCGAACTCCCAAAACAAAAAAACAAAAGATTAAAAAAAAAAACACCTGTGCCATCCTGCCGGAGGGGAGGCGGCCATTTTTCCCCTGTGCTACGGTGTGATGTACCTATATATACTAAGACTGGTTTGAATTCCTCATCACAGCACACGGTCAGCGCGGCTTGTCTGCCTACGAGAGCGTCTAACTGCATACTATACAATCATTAATTCTATTGTGACTAGAAACCCTAAAGGAAGTACACCCCATACACCAAACACACACACACACACTCACGCATGCATAAACACATCATTGCCTTTGGGGCTATGCACGCATTTAATCGTTTTTTGTAGAACGCACAGGTTTGAGGCCCAACAGGCTCCATTAATACACATTTATAACACTCGCTTCGGTAAGCATTGCAGCAGAATCGTACTAAATAGAGTGAATCATCTAATTTCGTCTTGTTTGGTACCTTTCCTACCGCTAAAATGAAAAAAAAAACAACTCCACGGAATCCACCAAAGGAGTTAAAAGCGTTTTATACTTTCGCCTGTCATCTTTATTCTTATTTTTTAAATTAAATTTTCTTAAGAAACGCAATCGAGGATCTTCTGAGAAAGACTCTGACTTGCAACAGTGATCTCAACCTTTGTGTGGATATGTCTCTACAGTGAAGTCGAGCCAGATGCGCTGGTTCTTTAAGATTTTTGTTTTTCAATTCTTATCAACAATATATATACAAACGCACACTCAAACATCCACTAGTGAAACACGTTCGTTGGGTTAGGCCCCCCCTCACCCCATTTTACCATTTAGAAACCACTCTAGAGAAAGGTAACGGTAACGATTAGCATAAACCAGGAATACAAAAAAAAAAAAAGTCGTTCGCTGCATTACGACACACTTTTTCAATCTATCCACTAATCGCTACAACGTAAATTTAATGTTTGGAAGTGCTGTTAAAGCGGAGGACATAACCAGCCGTAACACCGGTAATTCCAAAATCGTAGCTACTCTGGAAGTGAAGATATCTGCTTTATTAAGGCCTAACAATAAACAAACAAAAAAAAAAAAAACAAAAATCACACAACAGGTGTGTTTTAAACAAAACTGCCACCGTGTATGTTCTGTTCTGTGTCCTGGCTTTCTTTTCTGTTTTTTCGCGTGGGATCACTGGTTATCACATTCGTCACCTGTATTCGTCTTCACCACCGTATCAGCGGACGCCGTAGAATATGGTGCTGTGGTTGAAAAAGGTAACTTCCGGCGTCTGGATGGAAACGGCGGCGAACGATTCCCCCGGTCCACCCGATAAGAGGTGCACCCGTGGGCCAACCAGCCCCTCGCCAGATTCACCATGAACCGATGACGGCGTATAAACGATGACCACTTCAATGCAGGACAGGCGCGTTCGCTCCACGTCGCCACCTTCGGTCGGATACTGGATGTAAAGGTCCACCAGGTGCCCCTCGTACCAGCTCGCGGTAGCATCGGCAATCTGTACGACTCGTTCACCTACAACAGAAATGATGTAGAATGTAGAAAAGCACTCTGTCTCCCGGCGTTCGGAATACATACCTGGTTCGTGCGCTCCAAGGCTGAAGTGCCGCCGCTCGAGGAGTGCCTGCCTGGCGCCGGGTAGTTCCCACAGTGATAAGAAAATCCAGCAGCATGCCGCCATTGGTACTCGAAACATCATCTTGTCAGGTGTGCCAGAGTGAAGACGTTCTAATCGAAACGCCACCGAGTGGTAAACTGACGCTGATTGTCTTTTCTCCTATTACCCGAGTGCAGTAAGTGTGTTCTCAGAAGATAAGATAAGTTACTATCCCATCGTTTCGATACGGATCAATTATTGTAAAAAGGAAATCCTCCACGCTCACCACTCTCCATCTGAAACTGCTCGGTTCACCGTTTACCCTCTCAGGAATAGACAAATATAAATCATTATTTATACGAATTATAACTAGCCTAGTCCTTCATTATTACTTTTATACAGTTTTCAGTTTTGTTTTATCTATATTTTTTTCAAATTTTCAGCTTCTTTTAAAGCCGTCTTCAAATGTTTTGATGTATCAAGTATTGCAGTTAAAGAAAACTTGATCGTTTATTTTACAAGTTACTCCACATAAATAGCTTTATTTTAATTTTTGTTTGAAATGAAAAAAGATAAGTGTTATTATTATTTCATAGGTCAACCGTTTTCGATCTAGTATCAAACTGTGTTCAACTACTAGCATATTATTATCATAATAATGAGCTTCGAGGGATATAGACGAGCGCAAATTGTCATCGGTAGCGTACTATCTTTCCCATACCCCGCTTACGCATAGAGGTCGTGAAAATGACAAAATGTAATTCGTCGCCCGTTAAAAGCAAATAAGCATAAGACCATTAAAAATATTAGTGACTTTATTAGACAGAAAAGAGGTGGAAAAGACGAGTGAAAGTGGAACAGTGAAAAGCTACCGTTGCTCTTATTTGAAGGCAATATTCATTTTTCTTTATTTTTATACTTCTCCGCCGCGGACTCCTTCGCACGGTATGTGTGCAGCCGGATGTGGATTTTTGTTCTTAAATTTCTTAATGAATCTATCGGTTAAATAACATCACTATCAGTTGTTCGCTCTCCGGTACGAACCCGGCTTTATATTCTGTTAGTTAGGTTCCTAGTACGTGTTATTCACTGTTTACTGTAACATTGGCTCCTGAAGCTAGTTCCATGTATGTACCCTGCAATAAGTGTGTTATTAATGTTCCGCTCAGTGTCTTAGGTTGCAAAGTTGAGTGACGAAAAAAGTCTCCACGGAAGGCAAAACACGAAACACGTTTTTGTTTTCGCCGATGGTGTCAGATTCGAGAGCAACACAAATGAAAACTTCCCCAGTAACGTGGCTGAGGTATTGGGAAAGCGTTAGACTCATAGTATTTGCACATCTAAACAGATACATTCACTTCATTCACACTACAGTTTAGACGTTTGGAGAAAATGGTTGTGCATTCGGTTAGAAATGTATCCACTCATCAGAAATGCAAACCCAATTTGATGGAGAGCATACAGTTGAACAAAGCAGTCAAGTAAAGAAAATACAAAAGATTACGAACATAAATAATATTCAAGTAGACTCGAGTTACATGTTCTTGTTCTATACGTCGTCTCAACGAAAGTAAATGTTAGGCTACAGGTTACTACAGATACACTTGTCATTTGAAACACGATCGATTAAAACAAATTAAGTAACCAATACCGACACTTGTTATCGCAATTCGCAATATTCTGGCAAGAAAGAACGGATGGAAACAGTTATGAAATTTGTAATTGAAACAAAATATCGCGAGACTGCGGACCAGAACACACGCAAACTTATTGCATTTTGTACTCGAATTCTTTTATTTTAACTACACACTGATTTAAAATTATCGATGACAAGGCCTTTCTACCAAGAAAAGGCGTTTCCACAAATTTTTAGTGAATCAGATGTTTGCTTTGCATTTGTTTGTAAAACTTAGAAATTAGACTCAATTGAACTTGAACGACGCTTGAAGTAACCGCATGTTAGTTTCTTTAAAAATAAAGCTGTGTGTTTTTCCAAGGTGGCAAATTGAGATTTATTTCTTCGATAGAAATGATCTGACAGCGACGAAACTTCAGCTGTTTTCGGTTGACAAAAACACGCATGATTTTTACCACCCGTTCTTCTCGTGTTTTCTCGATCTGTTGTTTTATCCCAAATATGCGCATCGCCTTTCATTATGTTTAAGGAAGTAGTGCAGAACTAACGACATAACTTTGTTTTTTTTTAGTTTCATAATATTATACACCAGTGATAACCCAGCGTGTACAGCGATAGCGTAGTTTGGAACTAAATTTGTTTTTCGTCTGATGTCTCGTACACGAACAGAAATAAATACTTGTTGGAACGTCGTTGCCTTACGTGTAGTCTTTCTTCGCCCATTCCTAACCTTCTCTGCATTGTTCTTAGTAGTAGTAGATCGTTTCGATTTCCCCTCGCGCGGAGAGCGCAACGGAGTTATATGCTTGCAGCTCGGTCATTTGCAAAGTGTAAAATGCATCTTGGGTTTGTTCAGGTTTGCGAATGAGGAAGCGTTTCGTATCTGAACCGCGAATCGGGGTTCACCTTCTGTTAGACACATGTTTGTCCGTTCCTATACCTGCACGATGCTCCGGCTCGGGCTGAGCGCTACACACACACACATAGTACACAACTTAAAATATTTCGAAAACAAAACAAACATCGAATGGGCAATGGAATGAAAACGGTTCATGAAAGTATGTCTACAATGAGGATGACACAAAATTGACGCATTTTTTGTTCGATTTAGGCAGCACCGTGCGTAGACAGGTAGTGCGCTCCAGATGCTTCGTTTCGAGGTTTGTTTCATATTCTTGTATTGTTTATTAGTTATCAACCTAGTCTAAGGCGCCACGTTTGCGCAGCGTTCGCTGAGCCCACGGTCGTTTGCTTAGCAAATACTGCGATTATATCGAGACATTAAGGAATAGAATGACAAATTTCACAGCATCAGCAAACGATTGAACCAACCTAAAAGAGAGTTGCGTGCGTGCGTACTTCCGGACCCAACTAAGCCCCCCTAATCGACCGACACGATCGAAGACGGCCAGTACATCAAAGAAGAAGAATAAGAAGGAGAAACTTACGTTACTCGCAGTGTTATCCACACTGCCATTTTACTTTGAAGGAATATCCAATACGAAGCAGCACAGGGTTGGGTTACAACTAATAATGATCTCACGATGAATGTTCACCTTCGCTCATATAAACCTGTTTCTGCGCGCAAAACCTTAACGAATTGCTTTAACTAGGAGCGTTTCAACTGCGAAAACCGCGTTTTTAAAATGTCGACATCGGTTTGCACGGCAATATGCAATAGACCGTCGGTCGGAAAAGCAAAAGAGAGGGTTGGGCCGTTCGTTATGCATTGAGTTGGCAAATTATTGAGTAAATCTGCTCGAGAAAACAGTGGCCCGGCAGTCTAACCCTGTAAACATTATTTTCACTTACACTTAGAAAAACTATTACATACTTTGTTGCACATGATTTAGCGATGACGACGAACAAGAAAAAATCACTCAAAACCCATTCCTGTTTTTAGAAAGGGCGATCAAAGCGCGCTGCGCGGGAAACGTTTGAATTGCTCCCCCGCTCGCGATCTACAATAAACGAACGTTATGATGAAGTGCGTTTGCTTCGGTTTGCGAAGGTGCATAATGATCTGTTTTAAACGTAGAAATGGTCCAGCTTCCAGCTTCCAATAATCCTATTTGATCGCATTGCTCGATCGAACGAATGCTTGATAAAGAGCATATATGCAGCTAGTGGATGAGTTACGCCCTTTTAACGCGCCAGTCGTTTGGAAGTACGGCCGACGTCGAATGCGCCCGTACCTTGCATGGTTCGCCATGGGGAGGGAAAACGAATTTAACGTTGTAGAATCAAGCTGCTACCACGCACACGTGTACCATTATCATCTATACCCTACCCTACCCTACTGCCCTTGTATGCATCTGGCGCGCCGCTACTTTCTGCTGGAGTTGCTGGCGGTAGCAGTGTATTAGATTGCGGTATGTTTCTGTTCCGGTTTGGTTTGTACAAGCATATACCTCCTCCTCCTCGCTCCGC